>NC_041730.1:73935276-74001681 GCF_004115215.2 Ornithorhynchus anatinus
TCCCTTTCCAGGCACCCCAATATTACCGTTTATCTCTAACCTCATTTGAACACTCCCCCTTTTCCCGCACACCACATATTGCGCTTTATTTCTTTACCTCCCGTTAGAACCACTCCTCCTTTTACAAAGCACCCCATATTGTGTTTTATTTAGAAACAACCCCTCCCCCACTTGAAACACTCCTCATTTCACGTACCCAAATATTGCGTTTTATTCCAAACCTCTCACCCACTTAAAACGACCCACTTTTTCGCGCACACCAATGTTGCACTTTATTTCTACCCCGCTTAGAACACTCCCCCTTCTTTCGCACACACCATAGGCGCTTTATTTCAAAACCCCGTTTAGAACGCTCCCCCTGTTCTCGCACACCCCAATATTGCGCTTAATCTACACCCGTTCAGGAACGCTCCCCCTTTCCCGCACACCCCAATATTGCACTGTATTTCTATCACCCTTTTGAACGCTCCCTTCTTCTTTCCCGCCAACCAAAATATTGCGCTTTATTCATAATATTGCGCTTTATTTTAAACCCCCTCCAGCTCGGTAGGGCGCTCCCCCTTCTCCCGCCCCCAAATATTGCGGTTAATTCCTAGCTCCACTTTGACCGCTCCCTCTTTTACCGCCAACCAAAATATTGTGATTTATTTCAAATATTGCGCTTATTTCTAACCCCCATTCAGAACGCGCCCCCTGTTTTTCGCGCACCCCAATATAGTGCTATTTCTCACCCCCCTTTGAACGCTCCCTCTTTTTCCTGCCAACCAAAATATTGCGCTTTTATAAAGTGTTGCACTTATTTCTAAACTCCTCCACCGTTTAGGACAGCTCACCTTTCCCGCGCTCCCCAATATTGTTTTTTCCTGACCCCCCTCTTGAACGCTCCCTCTTTTCCCCGCCAGCCAAAATATTGCGCTTTTTGTTCTAACCCCCCTCCCCCATTTTAGTATGCTCCCCCTTTTCCCGCTCACCCCATTATTATGCTTCTTTCTAACCCCCCGCAAGAAAGCTCCCCCCTTTTAGCGCACCCCAATATTGCGCTCATTCTAAACTCCCTCCCCAAATTAAAACGCTCCCCATTTTTCTCGCACGCCGAATTTTGTGCTTTATTCCTAAACCTCCTTCCCCGCTTATATAGCGCTCCCCATTTTTCACGCATAGCAATATGTGCTTTATTTCTAGCCCCGCTTAGAGCGCTCCCATTGTCCGCGCACCCCAATATTGCGATTTCTTTTCAAAAACCCGTTTAGAACGCTCCGCCGTTGCTGCGCACCCCAATATTGCACTTTATTGTCAAAAGCCCCCATTTAGAACCCTCCCCCTTTTCAGCACACACCAATATTTCGCTTTATTTTCCGACCCTCTTTTGAATGCTCACTCTTTTACCCGCCAACCAAAATATTGCGATTTATTTCAATTATTGCGCTTTATTCCTTAACCCTCTCCCCCACTTAAAACGCTCCCCTTTTTCGGCGTGCACACCAATATTTCGCTTAATTTCTCACCCCCGCTTCGAAGGTCCCCCTTTCTTCCCGCACCCCAATATTGCCTTTATTTCTAAACCCCGCTAACAATGCTCCCCCATTTCCGATCACCCCAATATTGCCGCTTTATTTCAAAACCCACCTTTAAGAAATTCCCCTTTTCCCACAACCCAATATTGCGTTATTCTAAGCCCGTTCTGAAGTCTCCCTCTTTTTCCCGCTACCTAAATATTGCGCTTTATTCAAACATTGCGCTTTATTTTCTAAACACCCGTTTAGAACGCTCCCCTTTTCCCGGGCACCCCAATATTTCGCTTTATTCCTAACCCCCCGTTTAGAACGATCCCTTTTTTCCACGCACACCAATGATTTCGCTTTTATGTCTAACCCCCGCTCAGAACACTCCCATTTCACGAACCCCAATATTGTTCTTTTTTCTAAACATCCTCCCCCACTTAAAACGCCCCTCATTTTTGCGCACCCGAATATTGCGCTTATTCCAAAACCCCCTTTCCCGCTTAAAGCGCTCCCCCTATGTCTCGCACACCATTTATTGCACTTTATTTCTAAGCCCCACATAGAACGCTCCCCTTTCCCGCACACCCCAATATTGCGCTTATTTTATAACACCCGTTCAGGAACGCCCCCCTTTTTTCATGCACACCAACATTGCGTTTCATTTCTAACCCCCTTTGAACGCTCCCTCTTTTTCCCGCCAACCAAAATATCGCGCTTTATTTAAAATATTGTGCTTTATTTTCTAAACCCCTCCACAGTTTAGGACGCTCCCCCTTTTCCCAACCCCCCTCCCAATATTGCGCTTTATTCCTAACCCCACTTTGAAAGTTCCCTCTTTTTCCTGCCAACCAAAATATTGCGCTTTATTTCTAAACCCCCTCCCCCGTTTAGGACGCTTCCCCTTTTCCCGTGCACCCCAATATTACGCTTTATTTCTAACCCCCGCTTAGAAAGCTCCCCTTTTTTTGCGCACACCAATATTGTGATCTATTTCTAACCCCTCTCCCCCACTTGAAACGCTCCCCATTTTTCGGGGACCCGAATATATTGCTTTATTCCTAAACCACCTCCCCTGCTTACAGCGTTCCGCCTTTGTTCACGCACACCAGTATTCTGCTTTATTTCCAAGCTCCGCTTAGAATGCTCCCTCTTCTCCGCGCACCCCAATATTGCGCTGTATTTCAAAACCTTCCGTTTAGAACGCTCCCCCTTTTCCACGCATCCCAATATTGCCCTTTATTCCTAACCCTCTTTTGAACGCTCCCTCTTTTCCCGCTAACCAGAATATTGCGATTTATTTCAAATATTGCGCGATTTATCCCTAAACACCCGTTCAGAATGCTCCCCCTTTTCCCGCTCACGCCAATATTGCGCTTTATTTCTACCTCCCCACTTAGAAGGTGGCCCTTTTTCATGCACCCCAATGGTGCGATTTATTAAGACACCCCCTCCCCCACTTAAAAACGCTCCTCATTTTCCGCACACCCGAATATTGCGATTTATTCCTAAACCCATTCCCCCACATAAACGCTCCCCCTTTTTTCGCGCCCACCAATATTGCGCTTTATTTCAAAACCTCCCATTTAGAACGCTCCCCCTTTTCCCGCACACCCCAGTATTGCGCTTTATTTCTATACACCTGTTCAGAATGCTCCCCCTTTTTTCACGCACCCCAATATTGCGCTTCATTTCTAACCCCCTTTGAATGCTCCCTCTTTTCCCACCAACCAAAGTATTGCACTTTATTTAAAGTATCTCGCTTCCTTTCTAAGCACCTCCACGGTTTAGGACGCTCCCCCTTTTCCCTCCCCTGAATATTTCGCTGTATTCCTAACCCCATTTTGAACACTCCCTCTTTTTCCCGCCAACCAAAATATTGCGCTTTATTTCTAAACCCCCTTCCCGTTTAGAACACTCCCCCTTTTCCCGTGCACCCCAATATTACGCTTTATTTCTAAACCCCGCTTCGACCGCTCCCCCTATTTTGAGCACCCCAATATTGCGCTTTATTTGTAAACTCCCTCCCCAACGTAAACTCCCCCTTTTCTGCGCACCCCAATATTGTGCTTCATTTGTAATCCTCTTTGAACGCTCCATCTTTTTCCCTGCAACCAAAATATTGAGATTTATTTCAAATATTGTGCTTCATTTCTAAAAATCCATTCAGAAAGCTCCCCCTTTTCCTGTGCACTCCAGTATTGCACTTTATTTCTAACCCCCCTTAGAACGCTCCCCCGTTTCCTTGCAGCCCAATATTGCGCTTTACTTCTACACACCCGTTCAGAACGGTCTCCCCTTTTTCGCGTACCCCAATATTGCGCTTTATTTCTACCCCTTTTTGAACACTCCCTCTTTTTCCCGCCAAGAAAAATATTGCGCTTTATTTGAATTATTGCGCTTTATTTCTAAACCCCCTCCACCGTTTAGGTCGCTCCCCCTTTTCCCGCCCCCCATATTGCGCTTTATTTCTAACCCCACTTTGAACGCTCCCTCTTTTTCCCACCAACCAACCACCCACCAACCATATATTGTGCTTTATTTCTAAACTGCTTCCCCCGTTTAGGACGCTCCCCCTTTTCCCGTGCACCCCACTATTACAATTTATGTCTAACCCCCTGCTCAGAACACTCCCCCTTTTTTCGCGCACCCCAATATTGCGCTTTATTTCTAAACATCTTCCCCCACTTAAACGCTCCACATTTTGTGCACCCAAATATTGCGCTTATTCCTAACCCCCCTTTCCCGCTTAAAGCGCTCCCCCTTTTGTCGTACACACCATTATTGCACTTCATTTCTAACCCCCGCATAGAACGCTCCCCCTTTTCCCGCACACCCCAATATTGTGCTGTATTCCATATACCCGTTGAGAATGCTCCCCCTTTTTTCGAGCAGACCAGTATTGCGCTTCATTTCTAACCTGCTTTTGAATGCTCCCTCTTCTTCCCACCAACCAAAGTATTGTGATTGTTTACAATATTGCACTTTATTTCTAAACACCGTTTAGAGCGCTCCCATTTTCCTGGGCACCCCAATATTACGCTTTATTTCTAAACTCCCCCGCTTAGAATGCTCCCACTTTTTGCACACCCCAATATTGCGCTTTATTTTGAAACCCCCTTCCCACTTAAAACGCTCCTCATTTGTGCACATCCAAATATTGCGCTTTATTTCTAAACCCTCTCCCCTGCTTAGAACGGTCCCCTTTTTGGCACACCCCAATATTGGGCTTTATTTCTAACCCTCTTTTGAACGCTTCCTCTTTATCCCGCCAACCAAAATATTGCGAATTATTGCAAATATTGCTCTTTATTTCTAAACACCCTTTTGGAACGCTCCCCCTTTTCCCGTGCACCCTAATATTGTGCTTTATTTCAAATCCCCGTTTAGAACGCTCCCCCCTTTCCTGTGCATCCCAATATTGCGCTTTATTTCCACCCCCTTTGACCGCCTCCCCTTTTTCGTGAGCCCCAATATTGCGCTTTATTTCTGAACCGTCTCCCCATTTAGGATGCTCCCCCTTTTCCGTGCACCCCAATATTCCGCTTTATTTCTAACCCTCTTTTGACCGCTCCCTCTTTTTCCCACCAACCAAAATATTGCGATTTGTGTCAAATATTGTGCTTTATTTCTAAAGACCCATTTAGAACACTCCCCCTTTTCCTGCGCACCCCAATATTGCGCTTTATTTCAAACCTCCCAGCTTAGAACGCCCCCCTTTTCGTGCACCTCAATATTGCGCTTTATTTAGAAACCCCCTCCTCCACTTAAAATGCTCCTCATTTTCGCGCACCCCAATATTGCGCTTTATTCCTAAACCCTCTCTCTGCCCCACTTAAAAAGCTCCCCATTTTTTCACGCACACCAATATTGCGCTTAATTTCCAACCCCCGCTTAGAACCCTCCCCCTATTTTCGCGAACCCCTATATTGCCCTTTATTTCTAACACCGTTTTGAACGCTCCCTTTTTCCCGCTAACCAAAATCTTGTGCTCTATTTAAAATATTGCGCTTTATTTCCAAACCCCTCCACCATTTAGGACGCTTCCCCTTTCACAGCCCCTCCAGTATTGCGCTTTATTCCTAACCCCACTTTGAATGCTACCTCTATTTCCCGCCAACCAAAATATTGGACTTTATTTCTAAACCCCATCCAACGTTTAGGATGCTCCCCGCTTTCCCGCGCACCCCAATATTACGCATTACTTCAAAAACCCGTTTAGAACGCTACCCTTTTTCCGGGCACCCCAATATTGCGCTTTATTTCTAACCCTCTTTTGAACAATACCTCTTTTTCCCGCCAACCAAAACATTGCGATTTATTTCAAATATTGCGCTTTATTTCTAAACCCCCTCCCCCACTTAAAATGCTCCCCATTTTTCACGCACCCAAATATTGAGCTTTATTCCTAAACCCCCTGCCCCGCGTACAGGTCTCTCCCTTTTTTCGCATACACCAATATTGCGCTTTATTTCTAACACCCGCTTAGAATGCTCCCTCTTTGCCGGGCACCCCAATATTGCATTTATCTCTAACCCTCTTTCGAACGCTCCCTCTTTTTCTCGCCAACCAAAGTATTGCGATTTATTTCAAATATTGCGCTTTATTTCTAATCCCCCGCTTAGAATGCTCCCCATTTTTTGCGCACCCAAATTTTGCGCTTTATTCCTAAACCCCATGCCCCGCTTACAGGTCTCTCCCCTTTTTTGCGTACCACAATATTGCACTTTATTTCTACCCCCGCTTAGAATGCTCCCCCTTTTCCGGCCACCCCAATATTGCGTTCATCTCTAACCCTCTTTTGAACGATCCCTGTTTTTCCTGCCAACCAAAATATTGCGATTTATTTCAAATATTGCGCTTTATTCTAATCCCCCGCTTAGACCGCTCCCCTCACGCACCCGAATATTGTGCTTTATTTTGAAACCCCTCCCCACTTAAAAGGCTCCTCATTTTCGCACCCCGAATTCGGCGCTTTATTCCCAAACCCTCTCCCCCACTTAAAACGCTCCCCCTTTTGTCGCGCATCCCAATATTGGATTTTATTTCAAAAACCCCCTGTTCAGAACGCTCCCCCTTTTCCCGCACACCCCATTCTATACAGCCGTTCAGAACGCTCCCCCAATATTTCGCTTTATTCCTAACCCCACTTTGAATGCTCCCTCTTTTTCCCGCCGCCCAAAATATTGCGTTTCATTTCTAAACCCCCTCCCCGTTTAGGACGCTCCCCTTTTTCCCGCGCACACCATTATTACGCTTTATTTCTATACCCCCGCTTCGAACGCTCCCCCTTTTTTGCGCACCCCAATATTGTGCTTCATTTATAAACCCCCTCCCCCACTTAAAACGCTCACCATCTTTCATGCACACGAATATTGCGTTTAATCCTAAACCCCCTCCCCCACTTAAAACGCTCCTCATTTTCACGCACCCCAATATTGCACTTTATTTCTCACCCCCTTTTTAACGCTCCCTCTTTTTCCCGCCAATCAAAATATTGCGCTTTATTTAAAGTATTGCCCTTTATTTCTAATCCCATCCACCGTTTAGGACGCTCCCCCTTTTCCCAACCCCCAATATTTCGCTTTATTCCTAACCCCACTTTGAACGCTCCCTCTTTTTCCTGCCAACCGAAATATTGCGCTTTATTTCTAAACACCTTCCACTGTTTAGCGAACGGGCTCCCCCCTTTTTTCTCCGCTCCCTCTATATTACGCCTTATTTCTAACCCCCCGTTAGAACGCCCCCTTTTTTGGTGTACCCCCAAAAATTGCGCTTTATTCTAAACCACCTCCCCCACTAAAAACGCTCACCGTTTTTCGCGCACACCGAATATTTTGCTTTGTTCCTAAACCCCCTCCCCCGTTACAGCCTCCCCCTTTTTCCAGCACACCAATATTGCACTTTATTTCTAACCCCCGCTTAGAACGCTCCCCCTTTTCCGCGCACCCCAATGTTGCGCTTTATATCTAACCCTCTTTTGAACGCTACCTCTTTTTCCTGACAAACAAAATATTGCGATTTATTTCAAATATTGCACTTTATTTCTAATCCCCCTGCTTAGAACGCTCCCCCTTTTTTCACGCACTCCAATATTGTGCTTTATTTTGAAACCCACTCCCCCACTTAAAACCCTCCTCATTTTCACACACCCGAATATTGCGCTCTATTCCTGAACCCTCTCCCCCCTTAAAACGCCCCTCATTTTCGTGCACCCGAATATTTTGCTTTATTCCTAAACCTCTCCCCCGCTTAGCCCTTTTTTGTGCACCTCAATATTGCGCTTTATTTCAAAGCCCCCCCGTTTAGAACGCTCCCCCTTTTCCCGCACACCCTAATATTGCTATTCATTTTTATACACGCGGTCAGAACGCTCCCCTATTTTCACGCACCCCAATTTTGCACTTTATTTCTAACCCCCTTTATAACGCTCCCTCTTTTTCCCGCCAATCAAAATATTGCACTTTATTTAAAATATTGCCCTTCATTTCTTAACCCATCCACCGTTTAGGAAGCTCCCCCTTTCTCCTCGCCCCCCGCAATATTGCGCTTTATTCCTAACCCCACTTTGAAAGCTCCCCCTTTTTCTCACCGACCAAAATATTGCTCTTTATTTCGAACCCCCCTCCCCCGTTTAGGACGCTTCCCGTTTTCCCGTGCAACCTAACATTGCGCGTTATTTTAAAAACCCGTTTAACACGCCCCCCCCCCAATCCGTGCACCCAAATATTGCTCTTTATTTCTAAACCCTCGTTTAGAACACTCCCCCTTTTCCACGCACCCAATATTGCACTTTATTTCTAACCCTCTTTTGAACGCTACCTCTTTTTCCCAACAAACAAAACATTGCGATTTATTTCATATATTGCGCTTTATTTCTAATCCCCCCGCTTAGAACGCTCCCCCTTTTCCCGCGCACCTCAATATTGTGCTTTATATCCAATCCCCCGCTTAGAACGCTCCCCCTTTTTTGCACACCCCAATATTGCGCTTTATTTAGAAACTCCCTCCCCCACTTAAAAACGTTCCTCATTTTCGTGCACCCGAATATTCCGCTTTATTCCTAAACCCTCTCCCCACTTAAAACGCTCCCCCTTTTCACACACACCAATATTGCGTTTTATTTCAAAACTCCCGTTTAGAACGCTCCCTTTTCCCACAAACACCAATATTGCACTTTATTTCCATACGCCCGTTCAGAACGCTCCCCTATTTTCGCGCACCCCAATATTGTGCTTTATTTCTAAACGCCCTCCCCCGCTTGCAGCGCTCCCCCTTTTTCACGCAAACCAATATCACGCTTTATTTCTACCCCCGCTTAGAATTCTCCCCCTTTTCCGAGCATCCCAATATTGCCCTTTATTTCATACCCTCTTTTAAACGCTTCCTCTTTTACCCGCCAACCAAACTACTGCCATTTATTTCAAATATTGCGCTTTATTTCTAGACCCCAGTTTAGAACGCTCCTCCTTTTCCACGCACCCCAATATTGCGCTCTTCTTCCAACCCCCTGCTTGCAGCGCTCCCCCTTTTTCTCGCACCCCAATTCCGCTTTATTTGTAAACCCTCTCCCCCACTTAAAACGCTCCCCCTTTTTTCGCGCAAACCAATATTGCAATTTATTCCTAACCCCCATTTAGAACGCTCCCCCTTTCCCCGCACACCCCAATATTGCGCTTTATTTCAACCCTCCCTTGTAGAACGTTACCCCTTTTTCCGTGCACTCCAATATTGCACTTTATTTCGAACCACCCCCGTTCAGAACTTCCCCCCTTTTCCATGCACTCCAATATTGCACTTTATTTCTAACCCCCATTAGAACGCTCCCCTTTTCCCCTCCCACCAAAATATTGCGCATTACTTTAAACCCCTCCCCTGCTTAGAACGCTCCCCCTTTTCATGGCACACCCCAATTTTGCGCTTTATCCCCCCCGCTTAGAACACTCCCCCTTTCCCGCCCACCAAAATATTGTAATTTATTTTAAACCCCTTCCTCCGCTTAGAACGCTCCAACATTTTCCCGCACACCCAATGCGCTTTATTTCAAACCCCTCCCCCTCTTACAGCGCTCCCCCTTTTCCGTGCACCACAATATTGCGCTTTATTTATAACCCCCATGAACGCTCCCCCTTTTCCGGCCAATCAAAATATTGCGCTTCATTTCTAACCCCCCCTCCCGTTTAGAACTCTCCCCCATTATTCCGCCCACCAAAATATTGTGCTTTACTTTACCCCCCGCTTTCCCCGCTCACAGCGATCCCCCTTTTCCGCCCGCGCACCCCAATAATGCGCTTTGTTCTAAACCCCCGTTTAGAACGTTCCCCCTTTTTCCCAGCTCCACAATATTGTGCTTTATTTCTAACCCCCCGCTTAGAACGCTCCCCCTTTTCCGCGCACCCCAATATTGTGCTTTATTTCTTAACCCCTCCCCCGCTTACAGGGCTCCCCCTTTTCCACGCACCCCAGTATTGTGCTTAATTTCTAAACACCCTTAGAATGCTCCCCTTTTTCCCGCCCACCAAAATATTTCGCTTTATTTCCAACATTCCCTTTGAACCCTCCCCCCTTTTCCCACACACTCCAATATTGCGCTCTATTTCTAACCCCCTCCCCATCTTAGAACGCCTGCCCTTTTTTCGCACACCCCGATATTCGCTTTATTTCTAAACTCCCTCCCCACTTACAATGCTCCCCCTTTATTTGCGCACCCCTATATTGTGCTTTATTTCTAACCCCGCACTTAGAAGTCTCCCCCTTTTCCGCACACACCAATATTGCACTTTATTTCAAACCCCCCGGTTTAGAATGCTACCCCCTTTCCCACGCACCAGAATATTGTGCTTTATTCCTAAACACTCTACCCCACTTAAAGCACTCCCCCTCTTTTGCATACAGCAATATTGTGACTTATTGCTAACCCCCGCTTAGAACGCTCCCCTTTTTTTCGAGCACCCCATATTGCGCTTTATTTCAAAACGCCCCGTTTACATTGCTCCCCCTTTTCCCACGCACCCCAATATTGCGCTTCATTTCTATACACCCGTTCAGAACGCTCTCCATTTTTTCACGCACCCCAATATTGTGCTTCATTTCTAACCCCCTTTGAATGCTCCCTCTTTTTCCCACCAACCAAAATATTGCACTTTATTTAAAGTATTGTGCTTTATTTCTAAACCCCTCCACCGTTTAGGACGCTCCCCATTTTCCTGCCCCCAATATTTCACTTTATTCCTAACCCCACTATGAACGCTCTCTCTTTTTCCCGCCAACTAAAATATTGCGCTTTATTTCTAAACTCCCTCCCCCGTTTAGGACGCTCCCCCTTTTCCCGCACACCCCAATATTACACTTTATTTCTAACCCCCCGCTTCGAACATTCCCTTTTTTGCGCACCCCAATATTGCCATTTATTTATAAATCCCCTCACCACTTTAAAACTCTCACCATTTTTCGCGCACCCGAATATTGAGTATATTCCTAAACCCCCTCCCCCTGTTACAGTGCTCCCCCTTTTTTCGAGCACACCAATATTGTGCTTTATTTCTAACCCCCGCTTAGAACGCTCCCCTTTTTCCGTGCAGCCCAATATTGCGCTTTATGTCAAAAAACATGTTTAGAAAGCTCCCCCTTTCCCGCACACCCCAATATTGCGCTTTATTTCTAACCCTCTTTTGAACGCTCCCCCTTTTTCCCGCCCACCAAAATATTGCGATTTATTGCAAATACTGCGCTTCATTTCTAAAAACCCATTCAGAAAGCTCCCCCTTTTCCTGCGCTCACCAATATTGTGCTTTATTTCTAACCCCCGCATAGAACGCTCCCCCATTTCCGCACACCCCAATATTGCGCTTAATTTCAACCCCCCCCTTTAGAATGCTCCCCCTTTTCCCGCATGCCCCAGTGTTGTGTTTTACTTCTATACACCTGTTAAGAACGGTCCCCCTTTTTCGCATACCCCAATATTGCAACTTTATTCCTATCCCCCTTTTGAACGCTCCCTCTTTTCCTGCCAAGAAAATATTGCGCCTTATTTATAATCATTCAAACTTTATTTCTAAACCCCTCCACCGTTGGATGCTTCGCCTTTCCCGTGCACCCCAATATTACGCTTTATTTCTAACCACCGCTTAGAACCGCTCCCCCTTTTTTCGCGCACACATATTGCGATTTATTTCTAAACCCCCTCCACCATTTGATACGCTCCCCATTTTTCGCACATTCCGAATACAGTGCTTATTCCTAAATCCCCTCCCCCGCTTACAGCGCTCCCCCTTTGTTCTTGCACACCAATATTGCACTTTATTTCTAAGCCCGCTTAGAACGCTCCCCCTTTTCCGCGCACCCAATTATGTACTTTATTCTATCGCCCTTTTGAACACTCGCCAACCAAAATATTGCGCTTTCTTTCTAAACCCCTCCACCGTTTAGGGCGCTCCCCCTTTTCCCACCCCCAGATATTGTGGTTTATTCCTAACGGCACTTTGAACGCTCCTCTACTTCGCGCCAACCAAAATATTTGCAATTTATTTCAAATATTGCTGTGATTCTTAATCCCCCATTCTTGAACGCTCCCTCTTTTTCCCACCAACCAAAATAATGCGATTTATTTCAAATATTGCGCTTCATTTCTAAAACCCCCTCTCCCACTTAAAATGCTCCTCATTTTCACGGCACCCGAATATTGTGCTTTATTTCTAAACCCCCTCCCCCACTTTAAAACGCTCCCCCCTTTTTCGCACACACCAATATTGCACTTTGTTTCAAAACCCCCCGTTTAGAACGCTCCCTTTCCCACACACCTCAATATTGTGCTTTATTTCTATACACCTGTTCAGAACTGCTCCCCATTTTTTCATGCGCCCCAATATTGTGCTTCATTTCTAACCCCCTTTGAAGGCTCCTCTTTTTCCCCGCCAACCAAATATTGTGCTTAGTTTCTAACCCCCCTCCCCCGTTAGGACGCTCCCCCTTTTCCCGCGCACCGCAATATTACGCTCAAAGTCTAAGCCCCCGCTCAGAACACTCCCCTTTTCACGCACCCCTATTTTGCGCTGTATTTCTAACCTCCTGCGCACCAAATATTGTGCTTTATCTTAAAGCCCCTTCCCCGCTTGAAGCGCTCCCCTTTTGTCACGCACACCATTATTGCGCTTTATTTCTAACTCCCGCATAGAAACTTCTCCCCCTTTCCCACACACCCCAATATTGCGCTTTATTTCTACACAACCCCGTTGAGAACGCTCCCCCTTTTTTCGAGCACACCACTATTGCGCTTTATTTCTTAACCCTCTTTGAACGCTCCTCTTTTCCTGCCAACCAAAATATTGTGACTTATTTAAAATAATGCGCTTTATTTCCAAACACGCATTTAGAACGTTCCCCTTTTCCCGCGCCACCCCAATATTGTGCTTTATTTCTAACCTCCCCCCTCTTAGAACGCTCCCACTTTTTTCACGCACCACAGTATTGCGCTTATTTTGAAACCCCCTCCCGCACTTAAAACTCTCCTCATTTGCGCACATTCCGAATATTGCGTTTTATTCCTGAACCCTCTCCCCCGCTTAGAATGTCCCCCCTTTTCGCACCACGCCAATATTGCGCTTCTATTTCTAATCCTCTTTTGAACGCTCCTCTTATCCCGCCAACAAAATATTGCGATTTATTTCAAATATTGTGGTTTATTTCTAAACCCCCGTTTGGAATGCTTCCCCTTTTCTGCGCACCCCAATATTGCGTTTTTTTCTAACCCTCTTTTGAATGCTCCCTCTTTTCCCCACCAACCAAAATATTGTGCTTTATTTCTAATCCCTCTCCCCCGGTTAGAATGCCCCCCCTTATTCCGCGCTCACCAATTTTGCGTGTTATTTCTAACCCCCGCTTATAATGCTCCCTCTTTTCCGTGCACCCCAATATTGCCCTTTATTTCTAACCCTCCCGTTTAGAACACTCCCCCTTTTCCGCACCCCAGTATTTCGCTTTAATTCTCACTCCACTTTGAATGCTCCCCCCGTTTCCCATCCACCAAAATATTGCGCTTTATTTTAAACCCCCCCCCCACATAAAACACCCCCTTATTCCGCGCACCCCAATATTGCGTTTATTTTGAAACATCCCCAACCCTTAGAACGCTCCCCATTTTTCCCGCCACTAAAATATTGCGCTTTATTTTAACTCCCTCCCCCGCTTAGAACGCTCCCCCTTTTCCGCGCACCCCAGTATTGCGCTTTATTTCAAAACCCCCGTTTAGAACGCTCTCCCTTTTCCCGCTCACCCCAATATTGCGCTTTATTTCTAAACACCCCGCTAAGAACTCTCCCCCTTTTTTTCATGCATCCCAGTATTGCGTTTTATTTGGAAACCCCCTCTCCCACTTCAAATGCTCCTCATTTTCACGCAACCAAATATTGCGCTTTATTCCTAAACCCTCTCCCCACTTAAAGTGCTCCCCCTTTTTCGCGAACCCCAATATTGCGCTTTATTTCAACCCCCGTTTAGAACACTCCCCTTTTCCCGCACACCCCAATGTTGCACTTTATTGCCATACACCCGTTCAGAAAGCTCCCCCTTTTTTGCACACCCCAATATTTCGCTTTATTTCTAAACACCCTCCCCCACTTAAAACACTCCCCATTTTTCACGCACCCAAATACTGTGCTTTATTCCTAAACCCCCTCCCCCGCTTACAGCGCTCCCCCTTTTTATCCGTGAACAGCAATGTTGTGCTTTATTTTGAACACCCCCGCTTAGAACGCTCCCCCTTTTTTCACGCACACCAACATTGCGCTTCATTTCTAAACCCCTCCCCACTTCAAACACTCCTCATTTTCACGCATCCGAATATTGCGCTTTATTCCTAAACCCTCTCCCCAACATAAAACGCTCCCCATTTTTTCACGCACCCAATAATGCTTTTTTGGTCCTCACACCAATATTGCGTTTTATTTCTAACCCCCGCTTCAGAACGCTCGCCCCTTTTTCCTGCACACCCCAATATTGTGCTCTATTTCTAAGCCTGCTTTTTGAAACGCTCCCTCTTTTTCCCACCAACCAAAATATTGTCAATTGTGTAACATATTGCGCTTTACTTCTAAACACCCGTTAGAAGGCTCCCCTTTCCCTGGGGACCCCAATATTGCGCTTTATTTCTAACCCCCCTCTTAGAACCCTCCCCCTTTTTTCGGGCACCTCAATATTGCGCTTTATTCCTAACCCCGCTAGAACGCTCCCCTTCTTTCACGAACCCAATAATGCCGTTTATTTTTGAAACCACCTCCCCATTTAAAACGCTCCTCATTTTTGCACATCCAAATATTGTGCTTTATTCCCTAAACCCTCTACCGCACTTAAAGCGCTCCCCTTTCTGCACGCACCCCAATAATGCGCTTTATTTCAAAATCCCCCATTTAGAACACTCCCCCTTTTCCCACATACCCAATATTGCCGCTTTATTCCTATCCACCCGTTCAGACTGCTCCCCCTTTTCAACGGACCCCAATATTGCGCTTTATTTTGAACCCACTCTCCCACTTAAAACACTCACCCTTTTCCCGCAGACCCCAATATTGCGCTTCATTTCTATACATCCGTTCAGAAACACTCCCCTATTTTTGAGCACCTCAACATGCGCGCTTTATTTCTAACCCCTTTCAATGCTCCCTCTCTTTCGGGCCAATCAACATATTGCGCTTTATCTTAAAATATTGCGCTTTTTCCAAACCCCTCCGCCGTTTTAGGAGCTTCCCTTTTCCCGCCCCCATATTGGCCTTTATTCCTAAACCCACTTTGAAAGCTCCCCCTTTGTTCCCGCCCACCAAAATATTGCATTTCATTTTTAAACGCTCTCCCCACTTATAGAGTGGAGAAGCAGCGTGGCTCAGTGGAAAGAGCATGGGCTTTGGAGTCAGGGCTCATGAGTTCGAATCCCAAGCTCTGCCACTTGTCGGCTGTGTGACTGTGGCGAGTCACCTTAACTTCTCTGTGCCTCAGTTCCCTCATCTGTAAAATGGGGATTAAGACTGTGAGCCCCACGTGGGACAACCTGATTCCCCTATGTCTACCCCAGCGCTTAGAACAGGTGCTCGGCACATAGTAAGCGCTTAACAAATACCAACATTGTTATAATGCTCCCCGCTTTACCCCACGCTCCCCAATATTGCGCTTTATTTCTCACCCCACTTTGAACGCTCCCTCTTTTTCCCACCAACCGAAATATTGGCGCTTTATTCAAATATTGCGCTTGTTTCTAAAACTGCCGCCACCGGTTAGGGCGCTCCCCCTTTTCCGCGCCCCCCAAATATTGTGGTTTATTCCTAACTGCACTTTGAATCCCCCTCTTTTTCGTGCCAACCAAAAATATTGCGATTTATTCAAATATTGCCGCTTATTTCTAATCCATCGCTTAGACCGCTCCCCCTTTTTGTGCCCACCAAAATATTGCGCTGTATTTTGAAACCCACTCCCCCACTAAAAATGCTCCTCATTTTCGCGCATCCCAATATTGCGATTTATTTCAAGCCCCCCGTTTACAACGCCTCCCCTTTTCCCGCACACCCCCAATATTGGCGCTTCATTACTATACACCCATTCAAGACGCTCCCCTATTTTGCGCGCCCAATATTGCGCTTTATTTCAAAACCCCGTTCAGAACGCTCCCCTTTCCCTGGTACCCCAATATTGTGCTTTATTTCTATCCATCTTTTGAACGATCCCTCTTTTTCCCGCCAACCAAAATATTGCCATTTATTTCAAATATTGGCGCTTTATTTCTAACCCCCGTTTAGAACGCTCCCCCTTTTTTCACGAACCCCAATTTGCGCTTTATTTCAAAGCCACCCGTTTAAGAACGCTCCCTCTATTTTCGCGCACCCCAATTTTGCGATTTATTCCTAACCCGTTTTGAACGCTCCCTCTTTTTTCCCGTTAACCCAAATATTGTGCTCTATTTAAAATATTGCGCTCTATTTCTAAACCACTACCACCCTTTAGGACGCTTCCGGCTTTTACCGCCCTCCCCATATTGTGATTTATTTCCTAACCCCACTTTGAATGCTCCCTCTATTTCCCGCCAACCAAAATATTGGGAATTTATTTATAAACCCGCTCCAGCGTTAGGATTGCTCCCCCTTTTCCCGCGCACCCCAATATTATGGCTTTATTTCAAAAACCCGTTTAGAACGCTACCCCCTTTTCCGGGTATCCCAATATTGCACTTTATTCTAGCCCTCTTTTGAACGATCCCTCTTTTCCCCGCCAACCAAAATATTGCGATTATTTCAAATATTGCGCTTTATTTCTAACCCCCGCCACTTAAAACGCTCCCCATTTTTCGTGCACCCGAATATTGCGCTTTATTCCTAAACACCCTGCCCTGCTTATAGGGCTCTCCCTTTTTTGCATACACCAATATTGCGCTTTATTTCTAACCCCGCTTAGAACGCCTCCCCCTTTTCCGGACACCCCAATATTGCGTTTATCTCGAACCCTCTTTTGAACGTGCCCTCCTTTTCCGCCAACGAATATATTGCGATTTATTTCAAATATTGGGCCTTTATTTCTAATACCCCCGCTTAGAAACGCTGCCCCTTTTTTCTCGCACCCCAATAGTGTGCGTAATTTTAAATCCCCTCCCCACTTAATACGCTCCTCATTTTCACGCACCCGAATATTGCGCTCTAGTCCTAAACCCTCTGCGCCCAATGGTAAAACGCTCCCCTTTTTTCTCGCACCCCAATATTGCGCTTAATCTCAACCCCCCCGTTTAGAACGCTCCCCTTTTCCCGCACACCTCTATATTGCACTTCATTTCTATACCCCCATTCAGAACACTCCCCTATTTTCGCGCACCCCAATATTGCACTTTATTTCTAACCCACTTTTTAACGCTCACTCTTTTTACTGCAAATCAAAATATGTCTCTTTAAAATATTGCGCTTTATTTCTAAACCCCTCCACCATTTAGGACGCTCCCCCCTTTAACACCCCCCAACAATGCGCTTTATTCCTAACCCCACTTTGAAAGCTCCCCCTTTTTCCCGCCGACCAAAATATTGCACTTTATTTCTAAACCCACTCCCCCATTTAGGACGCTCCCCCTTTTCCAGCGCACCGCAATACTGCGTTTTATTTCCAACCCCCACTTAAAACGCTCCCCCATTTTCACGAACCCCAATATTGTGCTTTATTTCTAACACCGTTTTGAACGCTCCCTCTTTTCCCGCCTAACCAAAATATCGCGGTCTATTGAAATGTTGTGCTTTATTTCTAAACCCCTCCACCCGTTTAGGACGCTCCCCCATTTACCACCCACCCCCAATATTGCGCTGTATTCCTAACTCCACTTTGAACGCTCCTTCTTTTCCACCAACCAAAATATTGCGCTTTATTTCTAAACCCCCCCCAGCATTTAGGGACGCTCTCCCATTTCCCGCGCAACCCAATATTATGCTTTATTTCAAAGACCCGTTTAGAACGCTCCTCCTTTTCCAGACAACCCAATATTGTGGCTTTATTTCTCAAACCTCTTTTGTACGTCCCTCTTTTTACCGCCAACCAAAATATTGCGATTTATTTCAAACATTGTGCTTTATTTCTAAAACCCCTCCCCCACTTAATCGTGCCCCCATTTGCACACCCAAATATTGCGATTCATTCCTAAACCGCCTGGCCCGCCTTACTGTGCTCCCCCCCTTTTGGGAGTACACCAATATCGTGGCTTTGTTTCTAACACCCGCTTAGAAGGCTCCCCTTTTCCCGCGGACCCAATATTGCGCTTTATTTCAAAACCCAGTTTAGAACGCGCCTTCTTTCGCTGGCACCCCAATATTGCGCTTTATTTCTTTCCTTCTTTTGAATGCTCCCTCTTGTTTCCAACCAACCAAAACATTGCCGATGTTATTCAAATATTGTGCTTCTATTTCAAATATTGTGCTTTATTTCAAATAGTGCGCTTTATTTCTATCCCATCGCTTAGAATGCCTCCCCCATTTTCGCGCACCCCAATATTGCCGCTCTATTTTGAAACCCCCCCACTCAAAAACGCTCTTCATTTCTGCGCACTACCGAATATTGCTCTTTATTTCTTAAACCCACTTCCGCCACTTAAAGGCTCCCCTTCCTTCGCGCACGCCCATATTGCGCCTTTATTTCAACCCCCCGTTTTAGAACGCTCCCCCCTTTCCCGCACACCCCAATATTGCACTTTCATTTCTATACACCCGTTCAGGAACGCTCCCCTATTTTCGAGGACCTCAACATTGCGCTTTATTTTGAAACCCCCTCCCCGTTTAAGACGCTCCCCCTCTTCCCCTGCACCCCTGTATTACGCTTTGTTTCTAACACCCCGTTTCAAACGCTCAAATTTTTCGCCAACCCTAATATTGCGCTTTCTTCCTAAATCCGCTCCCCCGCTTACAGCGGCTCCCCTTTTTTCGGTGCACACCAATAATTCGCTTCATTTCTAACTCCCACTTAGAACGCCTCCCCTTTTTATCTCACACACCAATATTGCGCTTATTTCTAACCCCCGCTTAGAACGCTCCCCCTTTTCCACCTTCCCCATTATTGCTTTTAATTTTCAAAAACGCATTAGAACGCTCCCCCTTTTCCGCAAACCCCAAAATTGCGATGTTTTTTCTAACCTTCTTTTGAATGCCTCCTCTTTTTATCACCACCAAATATTTGCGATTTATTTCAAATATTGCGCTTTATTTTTAAGCCCCACTTAGAACGCTCCCCTTTTTTCGCGCACCACAACATTGTGCTTCATTTGTAACCCTCTTTTGAACGATCCTTCTTTTTCCCGCCAACCAATATTGTGATTCCATTTCAAATATTGCGCTTTATTTCCAACCCTCCGCTTAGGAATGCTCCCCCTATTTCGCGAACCCCAATATTGCGCTTTATTTCTAACACCGTTTGAACGCTCCCTCTTTTCCTGCTAACCAAAATATTGCACTCTATTTAAAATGTTGTGCTTTATTTCTAAGCCCCTCCACCGTTTAGGACGCTCCCCCATTTTTCCGCACACCCCCAATATGCGCTTTATTCTAACCCCCGCTTAGGACCGCTCCCCTGTTTCTGCCTTCCCCATTATTGCCTTTAATTTCAACCCGTTTAGAACGCTCCCCCTTCTCTGCGAACCCCAACATAGCGCTTTTTTCTAACCCTCTTTTGAATGCCTCCTCTTTTTCCACCAACCAAAATATTGCGATTTATGTCAAATATTGTGCTTTGTTTCTAACACCATTTTGACCCCTCCCTCTTTTTCCCGCTAACCAAAATATTGTTGTTCTATTTAAAATGTTGTGCTTTTTTCTAAACCCTCCCCCGTTTAGTGACGCTCCCCCATTTACCGCCTACCCCCAATATTGCGCTTTATTTCTAACCCCCTCCCCCACTTAAAACGCGCCCCATTTTCGCACACCTGAATATTGCGCTTTATTTCAAAAACCCGTTTAGAACGCTCCTCCTTTCGCTGGCACCCCAATATTGCGCTTTATTTCTATCCCTCTTTTGAACACTCCTTCCTTTTCCTGCCAACCAAAATATTGCGATTTATTTCAGATATTGCGCTTTATTTCTAATCCCATCGCTTAGAACGCTCCCCCTTTTTTGCACATCCCAATATTGCGCTTAATTTTGAAACGCACTCCCCCACTTAAACACTCCTCATTTTTCGCGCACCCGAATATTGCTCTTTATTCTTAAACCCACTCCACCACTTAAAACGCTCCCCTTTCTTCGCGTACCCCAATATTGCGCTTTATTTCAAACCCCCCGTTTAGAAACGCTCCCCCTTTCCCGCACACCCCAATATTGCACTTCATTTCTATACACCCGTTCAGAACGCTCCCCTATTTTCGAGGACCTCAATATTGTGCTTTATTTTGAAACACCCTCCCCGTTTAGGACGCTCCTCCTTTTCCCCTGCACCCCTGTATTACGCTTTGTTTCTAACACCCCGTTTCAAACGCACAAATTTTTCGGCAAACCCGAATATTGCGCTTTCTTCCTAAACCTGCTCCCCCGCTTACAGCGCTCCCCTTTTTATGTGCACGCCAATATTGTGCTTTATTTCTTCACCCCGCTTAGAACGCTGCCCCTTTTTTCCTCACACACCAATATTGCGCTCTATTTCTAACCCCCGCTTAGAACGCTCCCCCTTTTGCCCTTCCCCATTATTGCCTTTAATTTCAAATGCCAGTTTAGAACGCTCCCCCTTTTCCACGAACCCCAACATTGCTATTCTTCCTAACCCTCTTTTGAATGCCTCCTCTTTTCCCACCAACCAAAATATTGCGATTTATTTTCAAATGTCGCGCTTTATTCTAAGCCCCGCTTAGAACGCTCCCCCCTTTTTCGCGCACCACAATATTGTGCTTTATTTGTAACCCTCTTTTGAACGATCCTTCTTTTCCTGCCAACCAAAATTTTGCGATTTATTTCAAATACTGTGCTTTATTTCCAACCCCCGCTTAGAATGCTCCCCCCTATTTTCGCGAACCCCAATATTGCACTTTATTTTTAACACCGTTTTGAATGCTCCCTCTTTTTCCGCTAACCAAAATATTGTGCTCTATTTAAAATGTTTGTGCTTCATTTCTAAACCCCTCCACCGTTTAGGATGCTCCCCCATTTACCGGCCCACCCCCAATATTGCGCCTTTATCACTAACCCCCTTCCCCACTTAAAACGCACCCCATTTTCGCACACCCCAAATATTGTGCTTTATTCCTAAACCGCCTGCCCCTCTTCAGCGCTCCCCCCCTTTTCGTGTACACCAATATTGCGCTTTATTTCTAACCCCCGCTTAGAAGGCTCCCCTTTTCCCACGGACTCCAATATTGCGCTTTATTTCAAAAACGCGTTTAGAGCGCTCCCCTTTCACTGGCACCTCAATATTGCGCTTTATTTCTTCCCTCTTTTGAATACTCCCTTTTCCTACCAACCCAAAAATATGCGATTCACTTCAAATATGCGCTTTATTTCTAATCCTATCGCTTAGAACGCTCCCCCTTTTTTAGGTCACCCCAATATTGCGCTTTATTTTGAAACCCACTCCCCCACTCAAAACGCTCCTCATTTTCGCGCAATCTGAATATTGCACTTTATTCCTAAAACCGCCCTCCGCCACTTAAACGCTCCCCCCTTTTTTCGAGCACCGCAATATTGCGCTTTATTTCAAAACCCCCCAGTTTAGAACGCTCCCCCTTGTCCCGCACACCCCCATATTGCGTTTCATTTCTATACACCCGTTCAGAATGCTCCCTTATTTTCGCGCCCCCAATATTGTGCTTATTCCTAACACCCTTTTTAATGCTCCCTCTTTTTCCCGCTAATCAAAATATTGTGCTTTATTTAAAATATTGCACTTTATTTCTAAACCCCTCCAATGTTTAGGACGCTCCCCCTTTTACCGTCCACCCCCAATATTGCGCTTTATTCCTAACCCCATTTTGAACGCTCCCTCTTTTTCCCATCAACCAAAATATTGCGCTTTATTTCTAGCCCCCCTCCAGCGTTCAGGACGATCCCCCTTTTCCCGCGCACCCCAATATTATGCTTTATTTCAAAAACCCGTTTAAAACGCTCCCCCTTTTCCGCACACCCCAATATTGCGCTTTATTTCGAACCCTCTTTTACGCTCCCGCTTTTTCCCGCCAACCAAAATATTGCGATTTATTTCAAATATTGCACTTTATTTCTAACCCCCCTCCCCCACTTAAAACGCGCCCCATTTTTCGAGCACCCCAATATTGTGCTTTATTTGTTACCCTCTTTTGAACGATCCCTCTTTTCTTGCCAACCAGAATATTGCAATTTATTTCAAATATTGTGCTTTATTCCTAACCCCGTTCAGAACGCTCACCTTTTTTCGCGCACCCCAATTTTGTGCTTTATTTCAAAACCACCCATTAAGAACGCTCCCTCTATTTTCGCTCACCCCAATTTCGAGATTTATTTCTAACCGTGTTTTGAATGGCTCCCTCTTTTTCCCGCTAACCCAAATATTGCGCTCTGTTTAAAATATTGCGCTATATTTCTAAACCCCTCCACCGTTAGGACGCTCCCCCATTTACCGCCCACCCCGAATATTGTGCTTTATTCCTAACCCCACTTTGAACGCTCCTTCTTTTTCACACCAACCAAAATATTGCACTTTATTTCTAAACCCCCTCCAGCATTTAGGACGCTCTCCCTTTTCCCGCACACCCCAACATTATGCGTTATTTCAAAAACCCGTTTAGAACGCTCCTCCTTTTCCGGACACCCCAATAATGCGCTTTATTTCTAAACCTCTTTTGAACAATACCTCTTTTTCCCGGCCAACCAAAATATTGCGATTTATTTCAAATGTTGCGCTTATTTCTAAACCCCTTCCCCACTTAAAACGCTCCCCATTTTTCGCGCACCAGAATATTGCGCTTTATTCCTAAACCCCTGCACCGCTTACAGAGCTCTCCCTTTTTCGCGTACACCAATATTGCGCTTTATTTCTAACCCGCGCTTAGAACTCTCCCCCTTTTGCGGACCACCCCAATATTGCGTTTATCTCTAACCCTCTTTTAAACGCTTCCTCTTTTCCCCTCCAACCAATATATTGCGATTAATTTCAAATATTGTGCTTTATTTCTAATCCCTCGCTGAGAACGCTCCCCCTTTTTTCGCGCACCCCAATAGTGCGCTTAATTTGAAACCCCCTCCCCCACTTTAAAACGCTCCTCATTTTCACACACCCGAATATTGCGCTCTATTCCTAAACCCGCTCCCCCACTTAAAAACGCTCCCCCTTTTTTCTCACACCCCAATATTGCGCTTAACTCAAACGCCCCCGTTTAGGATGCTCCCCCTTTTCCCGCACACCCCAACATTGTGCTTTATTCCTAACCCCACTTTGCAAGCTCCCCCTTTTCCCGCCGACAAAAATATTGCACTTTATTTCTAAACCCCCTCCCCCGTTTAGCACGCTCCCCCTTTTCCAGCGCACCCCAATATTGTGCTTTATTTAAAAAACCCGTTTAGAACGCTCTCCCTTTTCCCGCGCACCACAATATTGTGCTTTATTTCTAACCCCCCCGCTTAGAACGCTCGCCCTTTTTTCGCGCACCCCAATATTGCCTTTTATTTAGAACCCCCTCCCCCACTTGACACACTCCTCATTTTCGCGCACCCAAATATTGTGCTTTATTCCTAAACATCTCCCCAACTTAAAATGCTTCCCCCTTTTTCGTGCACACCAATATTGCGCTTGATTTCTAGCCCCCTTTTAGAACGCTCCCCCTTCATTTGCGCACCCCAATATTGTGCTTTATTTCAAAACCCCCGTTTAGAATGCTCCCCCTTTTCCCGCACACCCCAATATTGAGCTTAATTTCTATGCACCCATTTAGAACGCTCCCCCTTTGTCCGTGCACCCCAATATTGCACTTTATTTCTATCGCCCTTTTGAATGCTCACCAATCAAAATATTGCGCTTTATTCCCTAATATTGTGCTTTATTTCTAAACCCCTCCACCGTTTAGGGCGCTCTCCCTTTTACCGCCCCCCAAATATTGTGGTTTATTCCTAATGGCACTTTGAACGCTCCCTCTTCTTCGCGCCAAACAAAATATTGCGATTTATTTCAAATATTGCGCTTTATTTCTAATCCCCCATTATTGAACCCTCCCTCTTTTCCTGCCAACCAAAATAATGCGATTTATTTCAAACACTGCGCTTCATTTCTAAACCCCCCTCGCCCACTTGAAACGCTCCATATTTTTCGTGCACCCAAATATTGTGCTTTATTCCTAAACCCCCTGTCCTGCTTACAGTGATCCCCCTTTTTTCGCGCACACCAATATTTGCGCTTCATTTCTATACACCCGTACAGAACGGCCCCCCTTTTTCGCCACACCAATATTGCGCTTGATTTTCAAAAACCCGTTTTGAACGCCTCCCCATTTCTGGGCAACCCAATATTGTGCTTTATTTCTAACCCTCTTTTTGAATGCTCCCTCTTTTTCCCGCCAACCAAAATATTGTGATTTATTTTCAAATATTGCACTTTATTTCTAATCCCGCCACTTACAACTCTCCTCCTTTATTCGCCCACCCCAATTTTGCCCTTAATTTTGACACCCTCTCCCCCACTTTAAGCGCCCCGCGTTTTTACGCACCCGAATATTGCGCTTTATTCCTAAACCCTCTCCCCTGCTTAGAACGCTCCCCCTTTTCCGCGCACCCCAATACTGCGCTTCATTTCCATACATCCGCTTTATTTGGAAACCCCTTACCCCACTTAAAATGCTCCTCATTTGCACGCATCCGTATATTGCACTTTATTCCTAAATCCTCTCCCCCGCTTAGAGCAGTCCCCTTTTTTCGCGCACCCCAATATTGTGCTTTATTTCTACCCTCTTTTGAACGCTCCCTCTTTATCCCGCCAACCAAAACATTGCGATTTATTTCAAATATTGTGCTTTATTTCTAAATACCCATTTGGAACGGTCCCCCTTTTCCCGCGCACCCCAGTATTGCGTTTTATTTCTCACCCCCCATGAAGGCCTCCCCTTTTTTGCACACCCTAATATTGCGCTTTATTTCTAAGCCCCCTCTCCCATTTAGAAAGCTCCCCCTTTATTCCATGCAGCACAATATCGCGCTTCATTTCTAAGTCCCCTTTGAACGCTCCCCCTTTTCCCGCCCACCAAAATATTGCATATCATTTTAAAACCCCTCCCAACTTAGAACGCTCCCCCTTTACCCGCGCACCACAATATTGCGCTTTATTTCTAAGCACCCGTTTAGAACGCTCCCCCTTTCCCTCACAACCAATATTGCTCTTTATTTCAAACGCCCCGTTCAGAACACTCCGACTTTTTTCGCACACCCCAATATTGCAATTTATTTCTCACCCCCTTTTGAACGCATCCTCTTTTTCAGACCAACCAAAATACTGTGCTTTATTTAAAGTATTGCGCTTTATTTCTAAACCCCCACCATTTAGGATGCTCCCCCTTTTCCCGACCCTCAATATTTTGCTTTATTCCCAACCCCACTTTGAACGCTCCCTCTTTTTCCCGCCAACCGAAATATTTTGCTTTATTTCTAAACACCCTCCCCCGTTTAGGATGCTCCCCCTTTTCCCGCGCACCCCTATATAACGCTTTTTCTAACCCCCCCGTTTAGAATGCTCCCCCTTATTTTGCGTACCCCAATAATGTGCTTTATTTCTAAACCCCCTCCCCCACTTAAAATGCTCACCGTTTTTCGCGCACCCGAATATTGTGCTTTGCACCTAATCCCCCTCCCCCACTTACAGCGCTCCCCTTTTTTCACGCACACCAATATTGTGCTTTATTTCTACCCCCCGCTTTAACGCTACCCCTTTTTTAGCGCACAACAATATTGCGCTTTATTTCTAACCCCCGCTTAGAACGCTCCCCCTTTTTTCGCATACCCCAATATTGCGCTTAATTTCAAAAACCCGTTTAGAATGCTCCCCCTTTTCCCGTGCACCCCAATATTGCGCTTTATTTCTAAACCCCAGCTTAAAATGCTCCGCCTTTTTTCGCATTACCCCAATATTGCGCTTTTTTAAGAAACCCCTTCCTACACTTAAAACGCTCCTCATTTTCGTTGCACCCGATTATAGCGGCTTATTCCTAAACCTCTGCCCCACTTAAAACGCTCCCCACTTTTTCACGCACACCAATATTGCGCTTTATTTCCAACCCCCGCTTACAATACTCCTCCTTTTTTTCACGCACCCCAATATTCTGCTTTATTTCAAAACCACCCGTTCAGGAACGCTTTCCCTATTTTCGCGAACCCCAATATTGCACTTTATTTCTAATACCGTTTTGAACGCTCCCTCTTTTTCCGCTAACCAAACATATTGCGCTCTAATTAAAATATTGCGCTTTCTTTTTAACCCCCCTCCACCGATTAAGGCGCTCCCCTTTTACCGCCCCCCAATATTGCGCTTCATTCCTAACCCCACTTTGAAGGCTCCCTATTTTTCCCGCCAACCAAAATATTGGCGCTTTATTTCTAAAACCCCACCCCGCTTACAGCGCTCCCCCTTTTCTCACACACCCAATATTGCGCTTGATTTCTAAACCCCCACCCCCGCTTAGAACACTCCCTCTTTTTCCGCACCTCAATATGCGCTTCATTTGTGAACCCTCTCCCCCACTTGGAGCGCTCCCCCTTCTCCTGTCCACCCCAATATGTGCGCTTCATTTCTAAACCCCCCTCCCCCGCTTAGAGCACTCCCCCTTTTTCCGTGCACCCCAAATTTCGCTTTATTTCTAAACCCCTCCCCAGCTTAGAACGCTCCCTTTTACTGCCCACCACAATATTGCCCTTCATTTCTAAAACCCCCATCCCCCTAGAGCGCTCCCCCGTTTCATTCTCCTCGACTTGAAACGGGGAAGAAGGGCTACCCTTATGAGGGCTTCTGGAGCCTAGAAGAAATGTAAGAGCCTCTTGAGGCTGGAGACCTGTGTTCTATTCCTGGCTCTGGTGACAGGATCTTAAAAAGATTCTACTTCGAGCAGTGCGATTAGAACTCACAACTTTGTTTTGCTAGGCAAAACCCTTAGCCCTAGTCCATTGAGGACCCCTACAATTCTGTCAAGTTTTCTTTTACTTTACTGTTTCTAATGTAATGAGGCTAATTAAGAACAGCTGAAATCAACTTACACTAAGATTGTAATAGGAAAGTTCTTTGTTTCTTCTCTTCCTTTCCTTCTTTCCTGCTTCTCAGCTCTAAGATCACTGGGGTGCCATGGATAACTAAAGGGAGAGGCTCATTGGCTGCTCAAGGCACCTCCATGACCTCAAATCCTTCTGTCATGCAGAGAGGGCACATGTCACATTTTCAGTCAGTGGGGGGCGGGGGGTTGGCGGGTTGGGAGGAGCAGAGTAGTCAGGTTTGGTACTAGAGGTTGACTTGTATAGTTGTGCTGGACCTTCGGTCTCTGGAGAATGAGGCCCTCCTGGAGTAACAGAGCTGGGGTTTTGAGGAACGGGCCTCTCAGCGTCAATAGGGCATGCATTCATTCATTCATTCATTCATTCATTCATTCATTCATTCATTCATTCATTCGCACTTATTGAGCACTTACTGTTTGCAAAATGCTGTAGTAAGGGCTTGGGAGAGTCCAATCTAGCAACAAGCAGACACATTCTCTTCCCCAAAAGAGCTCACAGTCTAGAGGGGGAGGCAGACATGAACATAAATATATGAATAAATAAATAAGGGTGGAGTGTTGCAGTCAGCTTAGCTGAAGTGGTCTGTCTATACATCTCATCTCTTCTGATGATAGGTTCAATGTTTGGTGGGGGAGAGGGAAAATGGTGTCTGCAAAAGAAACCTATGCTATCTGCAGTCTCCTACCCCTCCTTCCCCAGCTATGAGACAACAGAGTCTGCTGGAGACAGAAGGGTTGGGTCTCAGAGGCAAATCTCAAAGGGCAGGATGAGGGAACCTGGCATCTCAGGCTCACTCATCCACATGTGTCTCTTGAGATCAGGTTCGACAACTCCCGATGGGTTTCCGTCAGGACCGGTGGAGAAGGTCCAGCGACACCTTGCTTCCGTTAGACCCAGACGCTACGGCTTCCTACCCAAAGGAGGGATCTGCAGTGAGACCTGTGTCTTGGAAGGGGCGGGCGGTGGGTGTGGGGGACAAGGGGAGAACGAGTCTGTCCTGTTGGCTCAGAAATAGAAACAGTGTTTGCCTCCCAACCCACCCTCAAAAAATCTAAGTTGTCTGCAATCTTCTTTGCCTCCTTCTCCAACTCTGAGAAAGACTAGAGGCAGATGCATCAGAGGCCATCAAACAGAAACCACAACACGCATGCACAAAATAAAAACAAACTCAGCTCTCCTCCTCTTCTCTCCCTCCCTTCTGTGTTTATTACAGTGCCTGGCACATAGAGAAGCAGCAGGGTTCAGTGGAAAGAGCATGGGCTTTGGAGTCAGAGGATGTGGGTTCTAATCCCTGCTTTGCTACTTGTCCGCTGTGTGACCTTGGGCAAGCCACTTCACTTCTCTGTGCCTCAGTCACCTTTTCTGTAAAATGAAGATTAAGACTGGAAGTCCCATGTGGGGCAGCCTGATTATCTTGTATCTACCCCAGCGCTTAGATCAGAGCTTGGGCAGATAGTAAGCACTTAACAAATTCATTCATTCGATAGCATTTATTGAGCGCTTACTATGTGCAGAGCACTGTACTAAGCGCTTGGGATGTACAAATCGGTAACAGATAGAGACAGTCCCTGCCCTTTGACGGGCTTCCAGTCTAATCGGGGGAGACAGACAAAAACAATGGCAATCAATAGAATCAAGGGGATGAACATCTCATTAAAACAATAGCAAATAAATAGAATCATAATAGAATCAAGGGGATGTACATCTCATTAACAAAATAAATAGGGGAATGGAAATATATACAGTGAGCGGAGAAGTACAGTGCTGAGGGGAGAGGAGGGAGAGGAGAGGAGCAGAGGGAAGGGGAAAAAAGAGCTTAGCTGAGGGAGGTGAAGGGGGTAGGGGAGGAGCAGAGGGCGCAAAAGGAAAAGGGGGAGCTCAGTCGGGAAGGCCTCTTGGAGGAGGTGAGCTCTAAGTAGGGTTTGGAAGAGGGGAAGAGAATTAGTTTGGCGGAGGTGAGGAGAGAAGGCATCCAGGGCACGGGAGGACGTGGCCCAGGGTCGACGGCGGGATAGGTGAGGACGGGGTCGGGTGAGGAAGTGGGCAGCAGAGGAGCGGAGCGTGCGGGTGGGCAGTAGAAGAGAGAAGGGAGGAGAGGTAGGAGGTGGCGAGGTGATGGAGAGCCTTGAAGCCTACCATAAGTCTTAATCTATTATTATAGTAAGTGCTTAACTACCACAATTATTATTATTACGATTAAATAGAGGAAATGAGGGCTTAGTGCGGGAAGACCTCTTGGGGGAGATGTGATTTTAGGAAGGCTCTGAAGGTGGGGAGAGTGACAGTCTGTCTGCTTTTAAGGTCCAAGCTGCCCTGACTGTTCCTTGGGTCCAGTGTCAGTGGGCCGTGAGGAGGGAACTCATACAGGACAGGAAGGTGGGGTGGGGGGTTCAGGCCAGAGATGAGATCCCCGAGACAGCTGCTTGTATTTTTTGTTTCCCTGGACAAACCCTTTCATGCTACAGATCCCATCTTATCCTAGCCCCTGCCCCCCTTCCCTATCTTTCCCACAGTCACCCCCTCCTCCATGAAAGCGGCTGGGGCTTTCTCCCGTGACACCTGATCTCTAACCCAGCTGCTCCCAATCAGGTGGATTACTGACGTCAAGCCGGCCCCCGCCCTGACCTATATAAGCCTCCAGAGTGTGAGGCCATTTCAGAGCTGAATGTATTTTCTTTAATGTCTGTGTCTGTTGAGGTTAGGAGGAGGAAAGAGCTGTTGGGGGGGTAATGAGGGTGTTAACTTTTGGTTAACTTTGAACTTGTTTTTGGCTTGCTAGTGCGGGGCGGGGGGGCTCGACTGGGCCTGGTAATTTCCTTGAACGATTCCCTTCTAGGCTAGAGGTATCATCCTGACCCTTTTCCTGATCTCCTTCATGCCTGTGAGGGAGTTGGGGAATGGGGTGAAGGACTTAACATATCATCCCATAAGACTTCCTGGCTTCTCAGACTGTTTTGTTCTCTAGCCTCTCTCTGTCGCTATGCAAATTCAGAGATACTTCCTTCGTGCAGTCAATCAGTAGTTTTTATTGAGTGGTTATTTTGTGTGGAACACTGTACTACAAGGTTGGGAGAGTACGGTACAACAGAATTAAGACATGTTTTCTGCAGGCCTGACTCATCACCTTACTGTACCTATCCCCACTTTTCTGTTCTCATTGTGGTGTCATCTTCCCCTACCCCTTCAGATGTGCTTATTTTTCACATATTAACATAGTTCCCTTTCAATTTTATAGGTCCAGCATCAGTTGAATGAGGAGGACCCAAATAATGTGGTCTGGGTAAGGAAAGCGTTTGAGTAGAAGAAGAATGATAATGATGGTCTTTGGTATGTGCTTATTATGTGCCAAACATTGTTCATTCATTCATTCAATTCCATAGTATTTTTTGAGCGCTTACTGTGTGCAGAGCACAGTACTAAGTGCTTGGAATGTACAATTTGGCAACAGATAGAGACAATCCCTGCCCAATGACGGGCTTACAGTCTAAGTCGAGGAGGGAGATGGACAAAAACAAGACAACATAATTACGATAAATAGAATCAAGGGAATGTACACCTTTATTTCTAAACCCCCTCCCCCACTTAGAACGCTTGAGTGGTTATTTTGTGTGGAACACTGTACTACAAGGTTGGGAGAGTACGGTACAACAGAATTAAGACATGTTTTCTGCAGGCCTGACTCATCACCTTACTGTACCTATCCCCACTTTTCTGTTCTCATTGTGGTGTCATCTTCCCCTACCCCTTCAGATGTGCTTATTTTTCACATATTAACATAGTTCCCTTTCAATTTTATAGGTCCAGCATCAGTTGAATGAGGAGGACCCAAATAATGTGGTCTGGGTAAGGAAAGCGTTTGAGTAGAAGAAGAATGATAATGATGGTCTTTGGTATGTGCTTATTATGTGCCAAACATTGTTCATTCATTCATTCAATTCCATAGTATTTTTTGAGCACTTACTGTGTGCAGAGCACAGTACTAAGTGCTTGGAATGTACAATTTGCAACAGATAGAGACAATCCCTGCCCAATGACGGGGCTTACAGTCTAAGTCGAGGAGGGAGATAGACAAAAACAAGACAACGTAATTACGATAAATAGAATCAAGGGAATGTACACCTTTATTTCTAAACCCCCTCCCCCACTTAGAACGCTCCCCCTTTGTCGTGCACCCCAATATTGCGCTTTATTTCTAATTCCATCGCTTAGAACGCTCCCCCTTTTTTCACACACCCTAATATTGCGCTTGATTTTAAACCCACTCCCCCACTTAAAACGCTCCTCATTTTCGCGGACCCGAATATTGCGCTTTATTCCTAAACCCACTCGGCCACTTAAAACGCTCCCCTTTTTCTCGCACACCAATATTGCGCTTTATTTCAAAACCCCCCGTTTTGTACGCTCCCTATTTTCCCGTATACCCCAATATTGCGCTTCATTTCTATACACCCATTCAGAACGCTCCCCTATTTTCGAGCAACTCAACATTGCGCTTTATTTCTAACCCCCTTTTCAACGTTGCATCTCTTTCCAGCCAATAAAAATATTGCGATTTATTTCAAATATTGCACTTTATTCCTAAACCCCCCCACTTAAAACACTCCCCATTTTTGCGCACCCAAATATTGCGCTTTATACCTAACCCCCTGGCCACCTACAGGGATCTCCCTTTTTTCACGTACACCAATATTGCGCTTTATTTCTAACCCCCGCTTATAATGCTCCCCTATTTTCACGCACCCCAATATTGCCCTTTATTTCTAACCCCCTTTTAAAAGCTCTCACTTTTTCCCGCCCATCAAAATATGGCCTTTTATTCCAAATATTGTGCTTTATTTCTAAACCCCTCCACCATTTAGGACGCTCCCCCTATTCCGGCCCCCTCAACTTTGCCCTTTATTCCTAACCCCACTTTGAAAGGTCCCTCTTTTTCCCACCGACCAAAATATTGCACTTTATTTCTAAACCCCCTCCCCAGTTTAGGACGCTTCCCCTTTTCCAGTGCACTCCAATATTGCACTTTAATGAAAAAAACCCGTTTAGAACGCTCTCCCTTTTCCCAAGGACCGCGATTTTGCGCTTTGTTTCCAACCCCCGCTTAGAATGCTCCCCCTATTTTCGCGTACCACAATATTGCAATTTATTTCTAACAGTTTTGAACGCTCCCTCTTTTCCCGCTAACCAAAATATTGTGCTCTATTTAAAATGTTGTGCTTTATTTCTAAACCCCTCCACCATTTAGGATGCTCCCCCATTTACCAGCCACCCCCAATATTGCACTTTATTCCTAACCCCAGTTTGAACGCTCCCTCTTTTTCCCGCCAACCAAAATATTGCGCTTTATTTCTAAACCCCCCTCCAGCATTTAGGACGCTCCCCCTTTTCCGCACACCCCAATATTATGCTTTATTTCAAAAAAAGTTTAGAACGCTCCTCCTTTTCTGGACACCCCAAAATTGTGCTTTATTTCTAAACCTCTTTTGAACGCTCCCTCTTCTTACCGCCAACCAATATATTGCGATTTGTTTCAAATATTGCGATTTATTTCTAAAACCCCACCCACTTAAATCGTGCCCCATTTTTCGCGCACCCGAATATTGCACTTTATTCCTAAACCGCCTGCCCCACTTACAGTGCGCTCTCCTTTTTGTGTACACCAATATTGTGCTTTATTTCTAACCCCCATTAGAAGGCTCCCCCTTTCCCACGGACCACAATATTGTGCTTTTTTTCAAAAAACCCGTTTAGAATGCTCCCCCTTTCGCGAGCACCCCAATATTGCACTTTATATCCCTCTTTTGAACGTTCTCTCTTTTACCGCCAACCAAAATATTGCGATTTATTTCCAATATTGCGCTTTATTTCTAACCCCACTCCTCCACACAAAATGCGCCCCATTTTTCGCGCACCCGAATATAGCTCTTTATTACTAAACCGGCTCTCCCGCTTACAGCGCTCCCCGTTTTTTTTCGTGTACACCAATATTGCGCTGTATTTCTAACCCTCGCTTAGAAGGCTCTCCCTTTTCCCAAGGACCCCAATATTGCGTTTCATTTCAAAAACCCGTTTCGAACGCTACCCCTTTCACGGACACCCCAATATTGCGCTTTATTTCTATCCCTCTTTTGAACGCTCCCTCTTTTCCTGCCAACAAAAATACTGCGATTTATTTCAAATATTGCGCTTTATTTCTATTTTCCGCGCACCCCAATATTGCACTTTATTTTGAAGCCCACTCCACCACTTAAAACACTCCTCATTTTCACACACCCGAATTTTGCTCTTTATTCCTAAACCCACTCCGACACTTAAAACGCTCCCCATTTTCTCGTGCACCTCAATATTATGCTTTATTTCAAAATCCCCCATTAAGAACTCTCCCCCTTTTCCCGCACACCCCAATATTGCGCTTCATGTCTATACACCCATTCAGAACGCTCCCCTATTTTCAAGCACCTCAACACTGCGCTTCATTCCTAAACCCCCTCCCCGTTTAGGACGCTCCCCCTTTCCCCTGCACCCCTATATTACGCTTTGTTTCTAACACCCCGTTTAAGACGCTCAAAATTTTTCGCGAACCCGAATATTGCGCTTTCTTCCTAAACCTGCTACCCCGCTTACAGCGCTCCCCTTTTTTCGCACACACCAATATTGTGCTTCATTTCTTAACCCCGCTTATAACGCTGCCCCTTTTTTATCGCCCACCAATATTGCGCTTTATTTCTAACCACCGCTTAGAACACTCCCCCTTTTCCGCCTTCCCCATTATTGCCTTTAATTTCAAAAACCCGTTTAGAAAGCTCCCCGTTTTCCGCAAACCCCAATATTTCGCTTTTTTACTAGCCCTCTTTTGAATGCCTCCTCCTTTTCCCACCAACCAAAATATTGCTATTTATTTCAAATATTGTGCTTTATTTCTAACCCCCGCTTAGAACACTCCCCCTTTTTTCACGCACCACAATATTAAGCTTTATTTCTTAACCCTCTTTTGAACTATCCCTCTTTTTCCCCGCCAACCAAAATATTTCGATTTATTTCAAATATTGCACTTCATTTCTAACCCCTGTTTAGAACGCTCGCCCTTTTCTTCGCGAACCCCAATATTGCGCTTTATTTCTAACACCATTTTAAAAGCTCCCTCTTTTCCCCACTAACCAAAATATTGCGCTCTATTTTAAATGTTGCGCTTTATTTCTAAACCCCTCCACAGTTTAGGACGCTCCCTCATTTACCGCCCACCCCCAATATTGCGCTTTATTCCTAACCCCACTTTGAACGCTCCCTCTTTTTCCCGCCAACCAAAATATTGCGCTTTACTTCTAACCCCCTCCAGCATTTAGGGTGCTCCCCCTTTTCCCGCACACCCCAATATTATGCTTTATTTCAAAAACCTGTTTAGAATGCTCCTCCTTTTTGGGACACCCCAATATTGCGCTTTATTTCTAAACCTCTTTTGAACGCTCCCTCTGTTTACCGCCAACCAAAATATTGCGATTTATTTCCAATATTGCGATTTATTTCTAACCCCACTCCCCCACTTAAAACACGCCTCATTTTTCACGCACCCGAATATTGTGCTTTATTCCTAAACCGCCTTTTCCGCTTACAGCGCTCCACCCTTTTAGTGTGCACCAATATTGTGCCTTATATCTAACCCCCCCAGAAGGCTCCCCCCTTTCCCGCGGACCCCAGTATTGTGCTTTATTTCAAAAATCCGTTTAGAACGCTCCCCCTTTCGCTGGCACCCCAATATTGCGCTTTATTTCTTTCCCTCTTATGAACGCTCCCTCTTTTACCGCCAACCAAAATATTGCGATTTATTTCCAATATTGCTCTTTATTTCTAGCCCTTCACTTAAAACACGCCCCATTTTTCGCGCACCCGGATATTGCTCTTTATTCCTAAACCGCCTGCCCCGCTTACAGCGCTCCCCATTTTTTTGTGTACACCAATATTGCGCTTTATTTCTAACCCCCGCTTAGAAGGCTCCCCCTTTTCCCGTGGGCCCCAATATTGCACTTTATTTCAAAACCCCGTTTTGACCACTCCCTCTTTTACGCGCACCCCTATATTGCGCTTTATTTCTATCGCTCTTTTGAATGCTTCCCTTTTCCCGCAACTAAAACATTGTAATTTATATCAAATATTGCGCTTTATTTCTAATCCCATCACTTGGAACTCTCCCGCTTTTTTCGCGCACCCCAATATTGTGCTTGATTTTGAAACCCACTCCCCACTTAAAGCGCTCCTCATTTTCGCACACGTGAATTTTGCGCTTTATTCCTAAACCCACTCCACCACGTAAAACGCTCCCCCTTTTTTCGAGCACCCCAATATTGCAACTTATTTCAAAACCCCCCATTAAGAACGCTCCCCCTTTTCCCACACACCCCAATATTGCGCTTCATTTCTATACACCCATTCAGAACGCTCCCCTATTTTTGAGCACCTCAACATTGCGCTTTATTCCTAAACCCCCTCCTCGTTTAGGACGCTCCCCTTTTCCCCTGCACCCCTATATTACGCTTTATTTCTAACCCCCCAGTTTTAAAATGCTCAAAATTTTTCACGAACCCAAATATTGTGCTATATTCCTAAACCTTCTCCCCCACTTAAAACACTTCCCCTTTTTTCGCGCACACCAATAATTTGCTTCATTTCTAACTCCCACTTAGAAGGCTCTGCCTTCTTTCGCGCACCCCAATAGTGCGCTTTATTTCAAAACCCCCGCTTAGAACGCTCCCCCTTTTCCGTGCTCCACATTATTGCCTTTAATTTCAAAAACCCGTGTAGAACGTTCCCCCTTTTCCGTGAACCCCGATATTGCGCTTTTTTTCTAACACTCTTTTGAATGCTCCCTCTTTTTCCCACCCACCAAAATATTGCGATTTATTTCAAATATTGCGCTTTATTTCTAACCCCCGCTTAGAACGCTCCCCCCTTTTCGCGCACCACAATAGTGCGCTTTATTTGTAACCCTCTTTTGAACGATCACTCTTTTTCCCTCCAACCAAAATATTGTGATTTATTTCAAACATTGCGCTTTATTTCTAACCCCCGTTTCGAACGCTCCCCCTTTTTTCACGAACTGCAATATTGTGCTTTATTTCTAACGCCGTTTTGAACAACTCCCTCTTTTCCCGCTAACCAAAATATTGCACTCCATTTAAAATGTTGCACTTTATTTCTAAATGCCTCCACCGTTTAGGACACTCCCCCATTTACCGCCCACCCACAATATTGTGCTTTATTCCTAACCCCACTTTGAACGCTCCCTCTTTTTCCCGGCAACCAAAATATTGTGCTTTATTTCTAAACCCCCCAGCATTTAGGACGCTCCCCCTTTTCCCGCACACCCCAATATTTTGCTTTATTCCAAAAACCCGTTTAGAACACTACTCCTTTTCTGGACACCCCAATATTGCGCTTTATTCCTAAACCTCTTTTTAACGCTCCCTCTTTTTCCTGCCAACCAAAAATTTTGCGATTCATTTCAAATTTTGCGCTTTATTTCTAACCCCCACTTAAAATGCACCCCATTTTCACGCACCCGAATATTGCGCTTTATTTCTAAGCCGCCTGCCCCGCTTACAGCACTCCCCCTTTTTGGCCTACACCAATATTTCGCTTTATTTCTAACCCCCCTTAGAAGGCTCCCCCTTTCCCACGGACCCCAATATTGCACTTTATTTCAAAAACCCGTTTAGAACGCTCCCTCTTTCGCGGGCACCCCAATATTGCTCTTTATTTCTATCCCTCTTTTGAACGCTTCCTCTTTTTCCCGCCAACAAAAATATTGCGATTTATTTCAAATATTGCACTTCATGTCTAATCCCATCGCTTAGAACGCTCCCGCTTTTTTTGCGCAAACCAATATTGCGCTTTATTTTGAAGCCCACTCCCCCACTTAAAACGCTCCTCATTTTCGCGCACCCGAATTTTACACTTTATTCCTAAACTCCCTCCGCCAATTAAAACGCTCCACCTTTTCCTGCACACCCCAATATTGTGCTTCATTTCTATACACCTGTTCAGAACGCTCCCCTATTTTCGAGCACCTCAACATTGCGCTTTATTCCTAAACCCCCTCCCCGTTTAAGACGCTCCCCCTTTTCCCCTGCACCCCATATTATGCTTTATTTCTAACACCCCGTTTAAAACGCTCAAAATTTTTCACGAACCCGAATATTGCGATTTCTTCCTAAACCCCCTCCCCCGTTTACAGCGCTCCCCCTTTTTTGCACACACCAATATTGTGCTTTATTTCTTAACCCCGCTTAGAACGCTGCCCCTTTTTTCTCGCACACCAATATTGCCTTTAATTTCAAAAACCCGTTTAGAATGCTCCCCCTTTTCTGCGCACCCCAATATTGCGCTTTATTTCTAACCCTCTTTTGAATGCTCCCTCTTTTTCCCACCAACCAAAATATTGTGATTTATTTCAAATATTGCGCTTCATTTCTAACCCCCGCTTAGAACGCTCCCTCTATTTTCGCGCACCCCAATTTTGAGGTTTATTTCTAACCCCGTTTGAATGCTCCCTCTTTTTTCTTGCTAACCCAAATATTGCGCTCTATTTAAAATATTGTGCTTTATTTCTAAACCCCTCCAAAGTTTAGGATGCTTCCCCTTTTACCGCCCCCCCATATTGCGCTTTATTCCTAACCCCACTTTGAATGCTCCCTCGATTTCCCGTCAACCAAAATATTGGGCTTCATTTCTAAACACCATCCAGCGTTTAGGATGCTCCCCCTTTTCCCGCGCACCCCAATGTTATGCTTTATTTCAAAAACCCATTTAGAACGCTACCCCTTTTCCGGGCACCCCAACATTGCGCTTTCTTTCTAACCCTCTTTTGAACGATCCCTCTTTTTCCCGCCAACCAAAATATTGCGATTTATTTCAAATATTGTGCTTTATTTCTACCCCTCCCCCGTTTAGGATGCTCCCCCTTTTCCAGCGCACCCCAATATTGCGCTTTACTTAAAAACCCATTTAGAAATTTCTCCCTTTTCCCACGCACAGCAATATTGCGCTTTATTTCCAACCCCCGCTTAGAACGCTCCCCCTATTTTCACAAACCCCAATATTGCGCTTTATTTCTAACACCGTTTTGAACGCTCCCTCTTTTTCCTGCTAAGCAAAATATTGTTCTCTATTTAAAATGTTGCACTTTATTTCTAAACCCCTCCACCATTTAGGACACTCCCCCTTTTATCGCCCACCCCCAATATCGTGCTTTATCCCTAACCCCACTATGAACGCTCCCTCTTTTTCCCGGCAACCAAAATATTGCGCTTTATTTCTATGCCCCCTCCAGCATTTAGGACGCTCCACCTTTCTCCGTGCACCCTAATATTATGCTTTATTTCAAAAACCCGTTTAGAACGCTCCCCCTTTTCCGGACACCCCATATTGCACTTTATTTCGAAACCTCTTTTGAACGCTCCCTCTTTTTACCACCAATCAAAATATTGCTATTTCAAATATTGCGCTTTATTTCTAAACCCCCTCCCCCACTTAAAACGCGCCCCACTTTCGCGCACCCGAATATTGCGCTGTATTCCTAAACCGCCTGGCCCGCTCACAGCACTCCCCAATTTTTGGCGTAGAGCAATATTGAGCTTTATTTCTATTCCTCTTTGAACTCTCCCTCTTTTTCCTGCCAACCAAAATATTGCGATTTATTTCAAATAGTGCGCTTTATTTCTAATCCCAACGCTTAGAACGCTCCCTCTTTTTTCACACACCCCAATATTGCACTTTATTTTGAAACCCATTCCCCCACTTAAAATGCTTCTCATTTTCACACAACCGAATATTGCGCTTTATTCCTAAACCCGCTCCGCCACTTAAAACGCTCCCCCCTTTTTCGTGCACCCCCAATATTGTGCTTTATTTCAAAACCCTCCGTTTAGAACGCTCCCCCTTTTCCCGCACCCCCAATATTGTGTTTATCTCTAACCCTCTTTTAAACGCTTCCTCTTTTTCCCTCCAACCAATATATTGCGGTTAATTTCAAATATTGCGCTTTATTTCTAATACCCCGCTGAGAACACTATCCCTTTTTTCGCGCACCTCAATATTGCGCTTAATTTTGAAACCTCCTCCACCACTTAAAATGCTCCCCATTTTCGCGCACCCGAATATTGCACTCTATTCCTAAACCCTCTCCCCCACTTAAAACGCTCCTCCTTTTTTCTCGCACCCCAATATTGCGCTTTATCTCAACCCGGCCCCCGTTTAGGACGCTCCCCCTTTTCCCGTACACCCCAACATTGCGCTTTATTCCTAACCCCACTTTGAAAGCTCCCCCTTTTTCCCGCCGACCAAAATATTGCACTTTATTTCTAAACCCCCTCCCCCATTTAGGACGCTCCCCCTTTTCCAGCGCACCCCAGTATTGTGCTATATTTAATAAAACCGTTTAGAACGCTCTCCCTTTTCCTGTGCACCGCAATATTGCGCTTCATTTCTAACCCCCCGCTTAGAACGTTCCCCCTTTTTTCGCACACCCCAATATTGCGTTTTATTTAGAACCACCCTCCCCACTTGAAACGCTCCTCCTTTCACGCACCCAAATATTCCGCTTTATTCCTAAACATCTCCCCCACTTAAAACGCTCCCTCCCTTTTGTGCACAACAATATTGTGCTTGATTTCTACCCCCGCTTAGAACACTCCCCCTTCTTTCGCGCACACCAATATTGCGATTTATTTCAACCCCCCTTTAGAATGTTCCCCCTTTTCCCGCACACCCCAATATTGCGCTTAATTTCTATACACCCGTTCAGACCACTCCTCCCTTTTCCGTGCACCCCAATATTGCACTGCATTTCTATCGCCCTTTTGAATGCTCGCCAACCAAAATATTGCGCTTTATTCAAAATATTGCGATTTATTTCTAAACCCCCTCCTCCGTTTAGGGCGCTCCCCCTTTTCCCACCTCCCAAATATTGTGGTTTATTCCGAATGGCACTTCGAATGCTCCCTCTTCTCCGTGCCAATGAAAATATTGCGATTTATTTCAAATATTGCGCTTTATTTCTAACCCCCATTCTTGAACGCTCTCTCCTTTTCTCGCCAACCAAAATAATGCGATTTATTTCAAATATTGCGCTTCATTTCTAAACACCCTACCCCACTTAAAACGCTCCACATTTTTCACGCACCCGAATATTGCGCTTTATTCTCAAACCCCCTGCCCTGCGTACAGTGCTCCCCCTTTTTTCGCACACACCAATATTGCGCTTCATTTCTATACACCCGTTCAGAACGGTGCCCCTTTTTTCACCACCCCAATATTGCGCTTTATTTCAAAAACCCGTTTTGAACGCTCCCCCTTTTCTGGGCACCCCAATACTGTGCTTTATTTCTAACCCTCTTTTGAACGCTCCCTCTTTTTCCCGCCAACCAAAATATTGCGATTTATTTCAAATATTGCGCTTTATTTCTAATCCCCCGCTTACAACACTCCCCCTTCATTCGCGCGCCCCAGTATTGAGCTTTATTTTGACACTCACTCCCCAACTTAAAACGCTCCTCATTTTCGCGCACCCAAATATTGCACTTTATTCCTAAACTCTCTCCCCTGCTTAGAATGCTCCCCCTTTTCCGAACAACACAATATTGCACTTTATTTCCATACGCCCGTTCAGAACGCTTCCCTATTTTCGTGCACCCCAATATTGCGCTTTATTTCTAACCCTCTTTTCAACGCTCCCTCTTTTTCCCTCCAATCAAAATATTGCGATTTATTTACATGATTGCGTTTTATTTCTTAACCCCTCCACCATTTAGGACACTCCCCCTTTCCCGTGCACCCCAATATTGCGCTTTATTCCAAACCCCCCCGTTTATAACGCTCCCCCTTTTCCACGCATTCCAATATTGCGCTTTATATCTAACCCTCTTTTGAACTCTCCCTCTTTTTCCCGCCAACCAAAATATTGTGCTTCATTTCTAAACACCCGTTTAGAACGCTCCCCCTTTGTCGCGCACACCAATATTGCGCTTCATTTCTAATCGTCCCGCTTAGAACGCTCCCCTTTTTTCGCACACCCCAATATTGCGCTTTATTTAGAAACCCCCTCCCCCACTTAAAAACGCTCATTTTCGCACACACCAATAGTTACCATTATTCCTAAACCCTCTCCCCCACTTAAAACGCTTCGCCTTTTTCACACACACCAATAGTTAGCTTTATTTCTAACCCCTGCTTCAAAGGCTCCCTTTTCTTTTGCACACCCCAATAGTGCGCTTTATTTCAAAACCCCCATTTAGAACGCTCCCCCCTTTTCCTGCCCACCCAAATATTGCGCTTTATTTCTAACCCCCTTTGTACGCTCCCTCTTTTTCCCGCCTACCAATATATTGCGCTTTATTTAAAATATTGCACTTCATTTCTACGCCCCTCCACCTTTTAGGACGCTCCCCCTTTTCCCGACTCCCCAATATTGCGCGTTATTCCTAAACCGACTTTGAAACGCCCTCTTCTTCCCACCAACCAAAATATTGCGCTTTATTTCTAAACCCTCTCCCATGTTTAGGACGCTCCCCCTTTTCCCTCGCACCCCAATATTACGCTTTATTTCTAACCCCCCGCTTATAGCGCTCCCCCTTTTTCCACAAACCCCAGTATTGTGCTTTATTTCTAGCCCTCTTTTGAACACTCCCACTTTTTCCCGCCAACCAAAATATTGCGATTTTTAAAAAATACTGCACTTTATTCCTAAACACCCATTTACAACGCTCCCCCTTTTCCCGCGCACCCCAATATTGCGCTTTATTTCTAACCCCCCGCATAGAACCCTCCCTCTTTTTTCGCGCACCCCAATATTGCCCTTTATTTCTCACCTCCGCTTAGAACGCTCCCCCATTTTTCGCGCACCCCAATATTGCGCTTTATTTCAAACCCCTGTTTAGACCGCTCCCCCTTCTCCTGTACACCCCAATATTGCGCTTTATTTCAAACCCCTGTTTAGAACGCTCCCCCTTTTCCTGCACATCCCAATATTGCGCTTTATTTCTATACACCTGTTCAGAATGCTCCACCTTTTCCTGCACACCCCAATATTGTGCTTTATTTCTATACACCCGTTCAGAATCCTCCCCCTTTTTTCGAGGACCCCAATATTGCGCTTTACCTCTAACGACCTTTTGAACGCTCCCTCTTTTTCCCATAAACCAAACTATTGTGCTTCATTTCTAAACCCCCTCCCCCACTTAAAACACTCCATATTTTTCATGCACCCGAATATTGTGCTTTATTCCTAAACCCCCTGCCCTGCTTACAGCGATCCCCCTTTTTTTCAAGCACACCAATATTGCTCTTCATTTCTATACACCCGTACAGAACGGGCCCCCTTTTTTCGCCATGCCAATATTGCGCTTGATTTCAAAAACCCATTTAGAACGCTCCCCCTTTTCCGCGCACCCCACTATTGCCCTTTATTTCTAACCTTCTTTTGAACGCTCCCTCTTTTCCCACCAACCAGAATATTGCGATTTATTTCAAATATTGCGCTTTATTTCTAAACACCTGTTCAAAACGCTCCCCCATTTCCCACACACGCCAATGTTGCGTTTTATTTCTACACCCCCGCTTAGAACACTCCCCCTTTCTTCGCACACACCAATATTGCACTTTATTAAGACACCCCCTCCCCCACTTAAAAACGCTCCTCATTTTCACGCACCCGAATATTGTGCTTTATTCCTAAACCCTCTCCCCCACTTAAAACGCTCCCCCCTTTTTCGCGCACACCAATATTGCCCTTTATTTCAAAACCTCCCATTTAGAACGCTCCCCCTTTTCCCACACACCCCAATATTGCGCTTTATTTCTATACACCCGTTCAGAATGCTCCCCTTTTCCTGCACACCCAATATTGCGCTTTATTTCTATACGCCCGTTTAGAATGCTCCCCCTTTTTTCGAGGACCCCAATATTGCGCTTTACCTCTAATGACCTTTTGAACGCTCCCTCTTTTTCCCACAAACCAAAATATTGTGATTTATTTCAAATATTGCACTTCATTCCTAAACCCCCACCCCCGCTTACAGTGCTCCCCCCTTTTTCGCGTGCCCCAATATTGCGCTTTATCCAGAAAATCCCTCCCCCTCTTGAAGCAATCCTCATTTTCGCGCACCTGAATATTGCGCTATATTCCTAAACCCTCTCCCCCTCTTCAAACGCTTCGCCTTTTTTCGCGCACACCAATAGTTCGCTTTATTTCTAACCCCCGCTTAGAAGGCTCCCCCTTCTTTCGTGCACCCCAATAATGCGCTTTATTTCAAAACCCCCATTTAGAACACTCCCCCTTTTTTCGAGCACCCCAATATTGCGCCTTATTACTAACGACCTTTAGAACACTCCCTCTTTTTCCCGCCAACCCAAATATTGCGATTTGTTTAAAACATTGCGATTTATTTCTAAACACCAGTTTAGACCGCTCCCCCTTTGCCCGCACATCCCAATATTGTGCTTTATTTCTATTTCCCTTTTGAACGCTCTCTCTTTTTCCCACCAACCAAAATATTGCGCTTCATTCAAAATATTCCACTTTATTTCTAAATCGCTCCACCTTTTAGGATGCTCCCCCTTTCCCCGCCTCCCCAGCCAATATTGTGCTTTATTCCTACCGAACTTTGAACGCTCCCTCTTTTTCCCGCCAAACAAAATATTGCGCTTTATTTCTAAACCCCTCACCAGTTTAGGACCTTCCTCCTTTTCCAGCGCACCCCAACATTAGGCATTATTTCTAACCCCCCCTCAGAACACTCCCCTTATTTTCGCGCACCCCAATGTTGCGATTTATTTCAAACGCCCCGTTTAGAACTCTCCCCTTTTCCCACACACCCCAATATTGCACTTTATTTCTAAACTCCCATTCAGAACGCTCCCCTATTTTCACACACCCCAATATTGTGCTTTATTTCTAACCCCCTCTTGAAGTCTCCCTCTTGTTCCCGCCAACCAAAATGTTGCGCTTTATTTAAAATATTGCGCTTCATTTCTAAACCCTTCCACCATTTAGGACGCTTCCCCTACACCCCCCCATATTGTGCTTTATTCCTAAACCCACTTTGAAAGCTCCCCCTTTTTCCCGCCGACCAAAATATTACACTTTATTTCTAAACCCCCTCCCCCGTTTAGGAAGCTCCCCCTTTTCTAGCGCACCCCAATATCGCGCTTTATTTAAAAAACCCATTTAGAATGCTCCCCCTTTTCCCACGCACCGCAATAATGCGCTTTATTTCGAACCCCCCGCTTAGAACACTCCCCTTTTGTCGCGCACCCCAATATGGTGTTTCATTTAGAAACCCTCTCCCCCACTTAAAACGCTCCCCCTTTTATCCCGCACACCTATATTGCGCTTTATTTCTACCCCCCGCTTAGAATGCTCCCCCTTTTTTCACGCACACCAAAATTGTGATTTATTTCTAAACCCCCTCTACCAATTGAAACCCTCCCCATTTTTCGCTTAGAACACTCCCCCTTTTTAAAGCACCCGAATATAGTGCTTTACTTCTAAACTACCTGCCCCGCTTCAGCGCTCCCCCTTTGTTCGCCCACACCATTATTGCGCTTTATTTCTAACCCCCCGCTTAGAACGCTCCCCCTCCTCCGCGCACACCAATATTGCGCTTTATTTAAAAACCCGTTTAGAACGCTCCCCCTTTTCCCGCACACCCCAATATTGCGCGTTATTTCTATACACCATTCAGGCCGCTCCCCCTTTTCTCGCTCACCCGAATATTGCGCTTCATTTCTCACCCCCTTCTGAACGCTCCCTCTTTTTCCCGCCAACCAAAATACTGCGCTTTATTTAAAGTATTTCACTTTGTTTCTAACCCCCTCCACCGTTTAGGATGCTCCCCCTTTTGCCGCCCCCAATATTTCGCTTTATTCCTAACCCCACTTTGAACACTCCCTCTTTTTCCCGCCAACCAAAATATTGCGCTTTATTTCAAAGCCCCCTCCCCCATTTAGGACGCACCCCATTTTCCCGCACACTCCAATATTACGCTTTATTTCTAAACCCCCGCTGAGAACGCTCTCCCTTTTTTTCGCACACCAATATTATGATTTATTTCTAAATCCCTTCCCCCACTTAAATCGCTCACCATTTTTCACACACCCGAATATTGTGTTTATTCCTAAACCCCTTCCCCAGTTACAGAGCTCCCCCTTTTCCGCACACCCCAATATTTAGCTTTATTTCAAAAACCCGTTTAGAACTCTCCCCCATTCCAGCACATCCCACTATTGCACTTTATTTCAAACCCTCCCTATAGAATGCCTCCCCATTCCCGCGCACCCCAATATTGCGCTTTATTTCTAACCCTCTTTTGAACGCTCCCTCTTTTTCCCTCCAACCAAAACATTGCGATTTATTTCAAAAATTGCGCTTTATTTCTAAAAACCCGTTCAGAAAGCTCCCCCCTTTCACGCACATGCCAATATTGCGCTTCATTTCTAACCCCCACTTAGAACGCTCCACCTTTTTTTGCCCACACCAATATTGCGCTTCATTTTAAACCCCCTGTTTAGAATGCTCCCCCTTTTGCCGCACACCCCAATATTGTGCTTTATTTTTATGGACCCGTTCAGAACGCCCCCCCTTTTCCTGCGCACCCCAATACTGTGCTTTATTTCTATCCCTCTTTTGAACGCTCCCTCTTTTTCCCATCAACCAAAATATTGTGCTTTATTCAAAGTATTTCGCTTTATTTCTAAACACCTCCACCATTTAGGACGCTCTCCCTTTTCCCGCCCCCAATATTTCGCTTTATTCCTAACCCCACTTTGAACGCTCCCTCTTTTTCCCTCCAACCAAAATATTGCGCTTTATTTCTAAACTCCTCCCCGCTTAGAACACTCCCCCTTTTTAACACGCACCCCAATATTGCGCTTCTTAATTTCTAAATCCCCTCCACTGCTTACAGCGTTCCTCCCTTATTCCACATACCCCAATATTGTGCTTTATTTCTAACCCCCTCCCCCGCTTAGAACACTCCCCCCTTTTCTGCATACATCAATATTGCGATTAATTTTAAACCCGCTCCCCCGCTTAGAACACTCCCCCTTTTCCCGTGCACCCCAATATTGCGCTTTATTTTAAACCCCCCTCCTCCGCTTAGAACGCCTCCCCCTTTTCACGCACCCCAATATTGCGCTTTATCTCTGATCCCCCGCTAAGAACGCTCCTCCTTTTTCCACGTGCCCCAATATTGCGTTTTATTTCAACCCCCCGTTTAAAACGCTCCCCCTTTCCCGCTCACCCCAATATTGCGCTTTATTTCTAACCCCCGCTTACAACGCTCCACCCTTATTCCACACACCCCAATATTGTGCTTTATTTCTAAACCCCCTCCCCCGCTTAGAAAGCTCCCCCTTTTTTTCCACGCAACGCAATATTGCGTTTTATTTTTTAATCCTTCCCCCGCTTAGAACGCTCCCCTTTTTCCCGCGCACCCCAATATTGCGTTTAAAAAAAATACCCCCCCCGCTTAGAACGCTCCCCCTTTTCCCGCATACCCCAATGTTGCGCTTTATTTCTAACCCCCTGTTGAAAGCTCCGCCTTTTTCAAACCAACGAAGATATTGTGCTTTATTTCTAAACCCCCTCCCCCGTTTAGAGCATTCCCCCTTTATTCTGCGCACCCCAATATTTCGCTTTATTTCTAACCCCTCGCCTATAGCGCTCCCCTTTTCCCGCCCTCCAACATATTGCACTTTATTTTCAACCCAATCCCCCCCTTAGAACGCTCCCCCTTTTCCCACACACCCCATTATTGAGCTTTATTTTAACCCCCCTCCCCCGCTTAGAGGGCTCCACTTTTTCTCGCCCACCAAAATATTGCGCTTTGTTTTAAACCCCCTCCCCCGCTTAGAACGCTCCCCCTTTTCCCGCGCAACCCAATATTGTGCTTTATTCTAAACCTCCGTCTAGAACGCTCCCCTTTTATTCCCACTCACCCCCATATTGCGCTTTTTTTCTAACCCCCTCCCCGATTTAGAACCTTCCCCCTCTATTCCACGCACCCCAATGTTGCACTTTATTTCTAACCCCCGTTTAGAACGCTCCCCCCCTTGTCTGCTCACCCTAATATTGTGTTATTTCTAACCCCCCTTTGAACACTCCCTCTCTTTCCCGCCCACCAAAATACTGCGCTTTTTTTTAAACACCCTCTCCCGCTTAGAACGCTCCCCCTTTCCCGCGCACCTCAATATTATGCTTTATTTCTAACCCCTCGTTCCCAGCTTAGAATGCCTCCACTTTTTTTGCACACCCCAATGTTGCGCTTTATTTCTAAACCCCCTCCCGGCTTAAGGCGGTCCCGCTTCTAACCTCGCATTTCGAACGCTCCCCCCTTTTCCCGCACTCCCCAATATTGCGTTTCATTTTTAACCCCCCGCTAATAACGCTCCCCCTTTTTTCGTGCACTCCAATATTGCGCCTTATTTCAACCCCCCTCGTTTAGAACTCTCCCCCCTTTTCCCGCACACCCCAATATTGTGCTTTTTTTCTAAACCGACTCCCCCGTTTAGAATGCTCCCCCCTTATTCCGCGCACCTCAACTTTGCGCGTTATTTCAAACCCACCATTTAGAACGCACCCTTTTCCCGCCCACCCCAATATTGGGCTTTATAACCCACCTTTGAATGCTCCCCCTTATTCTGCGCACTCCAATATTGCGCTATATTTCTAACACCCTCCCCCATTCAGAACGCTCCCCCTCTATTCCGCACACCCCAATATTGCGCTTTATTCCTTACCCTCCGCTTAGAATGCTCACCCTTTTCCCCGCCCACCAAAATATTGATCTTAATTTTAATCCCCCTCCCCCGCTTAGAATGCTCCCCCTTGTTACCGTGCACCCCAATATTGCGCTTAGAAATTAACCCCCTCTCCCGCTTAGAACGCTCCTCCCTTTCCCGTGCACCCCAATATTGCGCTTTATTTCTAACCCCACCCTTTGAACGCTCCCCCCTTTTCGCGCCCACCAAAACATTGCGCTTTATTTTAAACCCACCCGCATAGAACGCTCCTCCTTTTCCCCCGCACACCCCAACATTGCGCTTTATTTCTAAACCACCTCCACGCTTACAGCGCTCCCCCTTTTTTCGTGAACCCCAATATTGGGCTTTATTTCTAAACCCCTTCCCCCACTTACAGCGCTCTCCCTTTTTCTCACCCACCGCAATAGTGCGCTTTATTTCTAAACCCCCTCCCCCGCGTACAGCGCTTCCCCTTTTTTTGCGCACCCCAATATTGCGCTTCATTTCTAAACCCCCCTTTAGAACGTTCCCGCTTTTTTCCACGCACCCCAATATTGCGCTTCATTTCTAACCCCCCCAGTTATAACGCTCCCCCTTTTTCCAGCCCACCAAAATATTGCACTTTTTAAAAACCCACCCGCTTAGAATGCTCCCCCTTTTTGCCACCCCCCAATATTGCGCTTCATTTCGAACCCCTGGTTACAACGCTCCCCCTTTTCCCGCCCACCAAAATATTGCGCTTTATTTTAAACCGCTTCCCCCACTTAGAACGCTCTACCTTTTTTCTGCACATCCCAACATTGAGCTTTATTTCTAACCCCCCCCCCCCCCCGCTTAGAACGCTCCCCCTTTCTCCCGGCCACCAAAGCATTGTGCTTCATTTTAAACCCACCCGCTTAGAGCGCTCCCCCTTTTCCCCGCACACCCCAACATTGCCCTTTATTCCTGACCCCCGTCCCCGCTTACAGCGCTCCCCTTTTCCCGTGCACACCAATATTGCGCTTTATTTCTAAAACCCCTCCCCCGCTTACAACGCTGCCCCCTTATACGTGCACCCCAATATTGCGCTTTATTTCTAACCCCCCCATTTAGAACGCTCATCCTTTTTCCGCACACCCCAATATTGTGCTTTATTTCTAAGACCCCTTCGCTGCTTACAGCGCTCCCCCTTTATCCCACACTGCGCTTTATTTCTAAACGCCCCCCACCCCCCGCTTAGAATGCTGCCCCTTTTTTCGCGCACCCAAATATTTATTCCTAACCCCCCCGCTTAGAACGCTCCCCCCTTTTCCGGCACACCCGAATATTGCGATTTATTTTAAACCCCATCCCCCGCTTAGAACGCTCCCCCTTTTTTTCTCAAACCCCAATACTGCGTTTTTGTTCTAACCCCCGCTTAGAAAGCTCCCCCTTTTTCCCGCCCACCAAAATATTTCGATTTATTTTAAGCCCCATTCACCTGCTCACAACGCTCCCCCTTTTCCTGCTCACCCCAATATTGCGCTTTGTTTCTAAACCCCCTCTCCCACTTACAGCGCTCCCCCTTTTTCACGCACCCCAATATTGCGTTTTATCACTAAAACCCCTCCCCCGTTTAGAACGCTCCCCCTTTATTCCACCCCAATATCCGTGTTATTTCTAACCCCCCGTTTAGAACCCTCCCCCCTTTGCCGGGCACCCCAATATTGGGCTTTATTTCTAACCCCCTTTGAGCGCTCCCTGTTTTGCCCGCCAACCAAAATATTGCGCTTTATTTCTAACCCCACGTTTAGAACTTCCCCCCTTTTTTCCACGCACCACAATATTACGTTTTATTTTAAACCCATGTCCCTTCTTAGAACGCTCCCCCTTCTCCCACACCCCCAATATTGCACTTTATTTCTAAAACCCCCGCTTAGAAGTCTCCCCCTTTTTTCCACACACCCAAATATTGTGTTTTATTTCTAACCCCCCCTCTTAGAACGCTCCCCCTTTTCCCCGCCCACCAAAATATTGCACTTTATTTCATCCCCCTTCCGCCGCTCACATCGCTCCCCCCCATTTTTCGGGCAACTCAATGTTGCGCTTTATTTCTAACCCCGTTTAGAACGCCCGCCTTTTCTGCACACCCCAATATTGCGATTCATTTTAAACCCACTCCCCCGCTTAGATCGCTCCTTCTTTTCCCGTGCACCCCAATATTGTGCTTTATTTGTGAACGCCCCTCCCCAGCTTAGGACGCCTCCCCTTTTTCGCACACCCCACTATTGCGATTTATTTCTAAACCCGCACTCCCTTTTGTCATGCACCCCAATATTGCGCTTTATTTCAACCCCCTTTAGAACGCTCCCCCTTTCCCGTGCACCCCAATATTGCGCTTTATTTCTAACCCACCGCTTACAGCGCTCCCCCGTTATTCCACACACCCCAATATTGTGCTTTATTCCTAAACCCCCTCCCCCGCTTAGAAAGCACCCCCCTTTTTCTGCGCAACCCAATATTGCACTTGATTTCTCCCCCCCGCTCAGAACGTTCCCACTTTTTTCCACCCACCCCAATATTGCGCTTTATTTCTAACCCACCGCTTACATCGCTCCCCCGTTATTCCACACACCCTAATATTGTGCTTTATTCCTAAACCCCCTCCCCCGCTTAGAAAGCACCCCCCTTTTCTGCGCAACCCAATATTGCACTTCATTTCTAACACCCCCCCCCTACTCAGAACGTTCCCACTTTTTTCGCCCACCCCAATATTGCGCTTTATTCCCAACTCCCTCTTAGAACCATCCCCTTTTCCCGTGCACACAATTTTGCGCTTTATTTCTAAACACCCATTTAGAACGCTCCCCCCTTTTCCACCCACCCCAATATTGTGCTTCATTTCTAACCCCCCTTTGAAAGCTCCCCCCTTTTCCCGCCATCCAAAATATTGAGATTTATTTCAAACCTCCCTCCCCCGTTTAGAACGTTCCCCCTTTATTCCGGGCACCCCAATATTGCACGTTATTTCTAAACCCCCCTCCCCAGCTTAGAACGCCTATTCCCCCACACCCCAATATTGCGCTTTATTTAGAACTCCCGCTTACATACCTCCCCTTTTATTCACGCACTCCAATATTGTGCTATATTTCTTAACCCCCATTTAGACCGTTCCCCCTTTTTCCGTGCTCCACAATGTTGCGCTATATTTCTAATCCCCCGGTTAGAACGCTCCCCCTTTTCCATGCACCCCAATATTGCGCTTTATTTCTAACCCCCCCTTAGAACGCTCCCCTTTTCCCCTCCCACCAAAATATTGTGCTTTCCTTTAAACCCCCTCCCCCGTTTAGAACGCTTCCCCTTGTTCCCACACACCCCAATATTGCGCTTTTTTCTAATCCCCCTCTTGAAACACTCCCCCCTTTCCCGCCCACCAAAATATTGCCCTTTATTTTAAACCCCTCTCCCGCCTAGAACGCTCCAACTTTTTCCCGCACACCCAATATTGTGCTTTATTTCTAAAACCCCTCCCCCGCTTACAGCGCTCCCCCTTTTCCGCGCACCCCAATATTGCGTTTAAATTTTAAACCCCCTTTGAAAGCTCCCCTTTTTCCCGCCCACCAAAATATGTCACTTTATTTTAAACCCTCTCCTCCGCTTAGAATGCTCCCCTTTTCCGGGCACCCCAATATTGTGCTTCATTTTTGTAACCCCCCTTTGAACGCTCCCCCCTTTCCCCGCACACCCCTTTATTGTGCTTTATTTCTAAACCCCCTCCCCCATTTAGAACGCTCCCCCTTTATTCCGTGCACCCCAACATCCGCGTTATTTCCAACCCCCCTTTGAACGCTACCCCCTTTTTTGCACACTCCAATATTGCTCTTTATCTCTAAACCCCGTTTAGAACGCTCCCCACTTTTGTGCGCACGCCAATATTGTGCTCTATTTCGAACCCCCCTTTTGAACGCTCTCCCATTTTCCCACCAACCAGAATATTGTGCTTTATTTCTAACCCCCTCCCCCGTTTACAACGCCCCCCATTATTCTGCGCACCCCAATATTGCACTTTATTTCTAGCCCCTGCTTAGAACGCCCCCCTTTTGTCCGCGCAGCCCAATGTTGTGCTTTGTTTCTAACCCACCACTAGGAGCGTTCCCCCTTTTTCTGCGCAACCCAATATTGCGCTTTATTTCAACCCCCCATTTAAAACGCTCCCCCTTTCCCGCGCACCCCAATATTTCGCTCTATTTAACAACCCCCCGCTTAGAACGCTCCCCCTTTTACCGCGCACCCAAATATTGCGCTTAATTTCTAAACCCCCTCCGCTGCTTTACAGCGCTCCTCCCTTATTCCACACACCCCAATATTGTGCTTTATTTCTAAACCCTTTCCCATGTTTAGAACGCTCTCCCCTTATCCCGCGCTCCCCAACATTGTGCGTTATTTCAACCCCCCCATTTAGAAAGCCCCCTTTTCCCACGCACCCCAATATTGCGCTTCATTTATAACCCACCTTTGAATGTACCCCGTTATTCCACGCACCCCAATATTGCGCTACAATTCTAACCCCCTCCCCCATTTAGAACGCTCCCCCTGTATTCCGCACACCCCAATATTGACCTTCATTTCTAACCCCCCACTAGGAACGTCCCCCCTTTTTTTCCACGCACCCCAATATTGCATTTCATTTTAAATCCCCTCCCCCGCTTAGAACGCTCCCCCTTTTTCCGGACACCCCAATATTGTGCTTTATTTCTAAACTCCCTCACCCACTTACAGCGCTCCCTCTTTTTGCGCGCACCCCAATATTGCGCTTTATTTCTCAACGCCCTCCCCCGCTTAGATCACCTCCCCCTTCTGCCGGCCACTGGAATATTGCACTTTATTTCTAAACACCCACGTTTAGAACGTTCACCCGTTTTTTGCGCACCCCAATATTGCGATTTATTTCTAAACCCCCGCTTAGAACGTTCCTCCTTCCCCCCCACCAAAATATTGCGCTTTATTTTAAACCCCCCTCCTCGCTCACAGCGCTCCCCCTTTATTCGCGCACCCCAAAGTTGCGCTTTATGTCTAACCCCCATTTCGAACGTTCCCCCTTTTTGCTCACCCAAATATTGCGATTAATTTCTAACCCCCCATGGAACGCTCCGCTTTTTTCCTGCCCACCAAAATATTGTGCTTTATTTCAAACCCCCTCCTCCGCTTAGAATGCTCCTCCTTTTCCCGTGCAGCCCAATATTGTGCTTTATTCCTAACCCCCTCCCCAGCTTAGAACGCTTCCCCTTTTTCCGCACACCCCAATATTGCGTTTAATTTCTAACCCCCCCTTAAAACGCTCACCCTTTTCCCGCCCACCCCAATATTGCACTTTATTTCTAACCCCCACTTAGAACGTTCATCCTTTTCCCACCACCAAAATATTGCGCTTTATTTCAAACCCCCTCCCCCGCTTAGAACGCTCCCCCTTTTTCCCGCTCACCCCGATATTGTGCTTTATTTCTACACCCCTCCCCATCTTAGAACGCCTCCCCTTTTCTCGCACGCCTCAGTATTGCGCTTTATTTCTAAACCCCCGTTTAGAAGGCTCCCCCTTTTTTCTGCACACCCAATAATGCACTTCAGTTCTCAACGCGCCCGTTTAGAACGTTCCCCCCTTTTTTCCGTGCACTCCAGTATTGTGCTTTATATCTAGGCCCCGGTTAGAATGCTCCCTCTTTTTCCCGTCTACCAAAATATTGCACTTTACTTTAAACCCCCTCCCCGCTAAGAACGCTCCCCCCTTTTCCCGCACACCCCAATATTGCGCTTTATTTCGAAACCCCTCACTCGCTTACTGCGCTCCCCTTTTTTCCGCACCCCAATATTGCGCTCTATTTCTAAACCCCCCCTCCCCCGCTCAGATCGCCCCCCCTTTTTGCCGGCCACCCAATATTGCGCTTTATTTCAACCCCCCTGTTTAGAATGCTCCCCCCTTTTCCGAGCACTCCAATATTGCGCCTTATTTCTAACCCCCCACTTTGAACGCTCCTCCTTTTCCCCGCCCACCAAAATCTTTCACTTTATTTCTAAACCCCCTCCCCGGCATAAGACGCTCCCCTTTTTCCCGTGCACCACAATATTACACTTTATTTCTAACCCACCACTTAGAACGCTCCCCGTTTTTAGACGCAACCCAGCATTGCGCTTTATTTCTAAATCCCTCCCCCTCCTAAACCGCTGCCCATTTTTCGCATCCCCGATTATTGCGCTTTATTCCTAAACCCCCTCCCCTGCTTACAGCGCTCCTCCTTTTTTCGGTCACACCAATATTGCGCTTTATTTCCAACCCCCGCTTAGAGCGCTCCCCCTTTTTTCGCGCACGCCAATATTGCCCTTCATTTCAAAAAACCCTCTTTTAGAACGCTCCCCCTTTTCCGTGCACCCCAATATTGCGATTTATTTCTTAACCCCCGTATAGAACGTTCGCCCTTTTCCGTGCTCCACAATATTGTGCTTTATTTCTAACCCCCCGCTTGGAACGCTCCCCTTTTTCCACACACCCCAATATTGTGCATTATTTCTAACTTCCCATTAGAACGCTCCCCTTTTCCCCTCCCACCAAAATATTGCGCTTTCCCTTAAACCCCCTCCCCCGCTTAGAACGCTCCCCCTTTTTCCGGCGCACCCCAACATTGTGCTTTATTTCTAACCCCCCTCTTAAAACACCCCCTTTCCCGCCCATCAAAATATTGCGCTTTATTTTAAACTTCCCTCCTGCTTAAACACTTCAACTTTTTCCCGCACACCCACTAATGCGCTTTATTTCTAAAACCCCTCCCCCGCTTACAGCGCTCCCCCTTTTTTGCGCGCACCCCAATATTGCGCTTTATTTCTAAACCCCCCTCCCCCGCTTAGAGTGTTCCCCCTTTTCCCCGCGCACCTCAATATTGCGATCTATTACTAAACCCTCACCCCGCTTAGAGCGATCCCCCCTTTTCTGCACACCTCAACACTGTGCTTTATTTGTAAACCCCTAACCAGCTTACAGCACTCCCCCCTTTTCCCGCACACCCAATATTGCGCTTCATCTCTAAGCACCCTCCCTCGCTTAGAGCGTCCCCGTTTTCCACACACCAAAGTATTGCACTTTATTTCTAAACTCCCCGCTTAGAACGCTCCCCCTTTTTTCCACACACACCAATATTGCATTTCATTTTAAAACCTCTCCCCCGCTTAGAGTGTTCCCCCTTTTCCCCGCGCACCTCAATATTGCGATCTATTACTAAACCTCTCGCCCGCTTAGAGTGTTCCCCCTTTTCCCGCGCACCCCAATTTTGCGCTTTATTCATAACCTACTTTTGAATGCTCCCCCTTATTCCGTGCACCCCAATATTGCACTTGGTTTCCAACCCCCCGTTTAGAACGCTCCCCCCTTTTTCCCGCCCACCAGAATATTGCTCTTTATCTCTAAACCACCCTCCCCCGCTTGCAGCGCTCCCCCTTTTCCGCGCACCCCAATATTGCGCTTTGTTTCTAAATCCCCTCCCCCCTTTTCCCTGCACTCCAATATTGCGCTTTATTTCTAAAACCCTGGTTAGAATGCTCCCCCTTTTTTCGCGCACCCAAATATTGCAGTTTATTTCTAAACCCCCCATTTAGAAGGTTCCCCTTTTTTCCGTGCACCTCAATATTGTGATTTATTTCTAAACGTCCTCCCCCGCTTGGAATGCTCCCCCTTTTATCGCGCACCCCAATATTGTGCTTTATTTCTAAACGTCCTCCCCCGCTTGGAACGCTCCCCCTTTTCCCAGGCCCCCAATATTGCCCTTCATTTCTGACCACCCCCTTTTAGAAGTCTCCCCCTCTTTTCCGCACACCCCAATATTGTGATTTATTTCTAACCCCCAGCTTAGAACGCCTCTCCTTTTTCGCACATGACAATATTGCGATTTATTTCTAAACCCGCTCCCCCGCTTGGAGTGCTCCCCCTGTTTCTGAGCACCCCAATATTGCACTTTATTTCTAACCCCCCGTTTAGAATGCTCCCCCTTTTCCCCGCCCACCAAAATATTGCGCTTTATTTTGAACCCCCCGCTTAGAACGCTCCCCCTTTTTACCGCGCACCCTAATATTGCACTTTATTTCTAATCCCCCGTTTAGAACGCTCCCCCATTTTCCACGCAACCCAATATTGTGCTTCATTTCTAATCCCCCTTTGAAAGCTTCCCCCTTTTCCCGCCAACCAAACTATTGCGTTTTATTTCAAACCTCCCTCCCCCATTTAGAACGTTCCCCCTTTATTACGTGCACCCCAATATTGCGCATTATTTCTAACCCCCCGCTTAAAACGCTTCCCTTTTTTCCACGCACCTCAAAATTGTGCTTTATTTCTAACCCTCCCGTTTAGAACGTCCCACTTTTTTCACACACCCCAATATTGCGCTTTATTTCTAAACCCCCCCCGCTCACAGCGCTCCCCCGTTTGGCGCACCCCAATATTGTGCTTAATTTCTAACCCCGCGCTTACAACGCTCCCCCCTTTTCCCACGCACACCAATATTGTGCTTTATTTCTAAACCCCCCTACCCGTTTAGAACGACCCCCTTAGTCCGCACACACCAATATTGCATGCCATTTCTAAACCCCCGCTTAGAACGCTCCCACCTTTTCCGCACACCCCAATATTTCAATTTATTTCTAAACCCATTCCCCCGCTTGGAGCCCTCCCCCTTTTTTCACGCACCCCAATAATGCGCTTTATTCCTAACCCCCCGCTAAGAACGCTCCCCTATTTTCCCGCACACTCCAATATTGCGCTTTATTTCAACCGCCTGTTTAGAGCGCTCCCCCTTTCCCGCGCACCCCAATATTGCGCTTTATTTCTAACCCCTGGCTTAGAACGCTCACCCTTTTCCCCACGCACCAAAATATTGCACTTTATTTCTAAACTCCTCCCCGCTTAGAACATTCCCCCTTTTTAACGCGCACCCCAATATTGCGCTTAATTTCTAAACCCCCTCCACCGCTTACAGCGTTCCTCCCTTATTCCACACACCCCAATATTGCGCTGTATTTCTAAACCCCCCCTCCCCCGCTTGGAACGCTCCCCCCTTTTCCTCGCAACCCAACATTGCGCTTTATTTCTAACCCCGGCTTAGATCGTTCCCCCTTTTTTCCACGCACCCCAATATTGCGACTTATTTTAAAACACCTCCCCCGCTTAGAACGCTCCCCCTTTCCCGCACACCCCAATATTGCGCTTTATTTCTAACCCCCTTTAAACTCTCCTCCTTTTTCACACCAGCGAAGATATTGTGCTTTATTTCTAAACCCCCTTCCCCGTTTAGAGTGCTCTTCCTTTATTCTGCACACCCCAATATTGTGCTTTATTTCTAACCCCCTTTGAGTGCTCCCCCCTTTGCCCGCCAACCAAAATATTGCGCTTCATTTCTAACCCCCCGTTTAGAACGTCCTCCCTTATTTCCATGCACCACAATATTGCGTTTTATTTTAAACCCACGCTCCCGCTTAGAACGCTCCCCCTTTTCCCACGCCCCCAATATTGCGCTTTATCTCTAAAACCCCCGTTTAGAAGTCTCCCCCTTTTGTCCGCACACCCAAATATTGTGTTTTATTTCTAACCCCCCCGCTAATAACGCTCCCCCTTTTCCCCGCACACCAAAATATTGCACTTTATTTCATCCCCCTTCCCCGCTCACATCACTCCCCCGTTTTTCGGGCACCCCAATGTGGAGCTTTATTTCTAACCCCGTTTAGAACGCTCCCCCTTTTCTGCACACCCCAATATTGCGCTTTATTTCTAAAACACCATTTAGACCGCTCCCCCATTTTCCACGCACCCTAATATTACGCTTCATTTCTAACCCCCCCAATTGAAAGCTCCCCCCTTTTCCCGCCAACCAAAATGTTGCGATTTATTTCAGACCCCCTCCCCCGTTTAGAACGTTCCCCCTTTATTCCGTGCACCCCAATATTGCACGTCATTTCTAAACCCCCCTCCCCAGCTTAGAACGCCTCCCCTTTTTCGCACACCCCAGTATTGAGATTTGTTTCTAAACCCACTCCCCTGCGTGGAGTTCTCCCCCTTTTTTCACGCACCACAGTATTGCCCTTTATTTTTAACCATCCTTTGAACGCTCCCCTTTTTTCCCGCCCACCAAAATATTGCGCTTTATCTTAAACCCCCTCCCCCGCTTAGAACCCTCCCCCTTTTCCCCACACACCCCAATATTGCGATTTATTTATAACTCCCGCTTACATAGCTCCCCCTTTTCTCGCACACCCCAATATTGTGCTTTATTTCTTAACCCCCGTTTAGAACGTTCCCCCTTTTTCCGTGCTCCACAATGTTGCGCTTTATTTCAAACCCCCCTCCCCGGTTAGAACGCTCCCGTTTTTCCGCACACCCCGATATTGTGCTTTTTTTGTAACCCCCCGTTAGAACGCTCCCCTTTTCCCCTCCCACCAAAATATTGCTTTTTCCTTTAAACCCCCTCCCCCGCTTAGAACGTTCCCCCTTTTTCCGGTACATCCCAATATTGCGCTTTATTTCTAATCCCCTTCTTAAAACACTCTCCCATGCCCGCCCACCAAAAGATTGCACTTTATTTTAAACCCCCTCTCCGGCTTACAGCGCTCCCCCTTCTCCGCGCACCCCAATATTGCGTTTGAATTCTCAACCCCCTTTGAACGCTCCCCTTTTTCTCTCCCACCAAAATATTTCGCTTTATTTGAAACCCCTCCTCCGCTTAGAACGCTCTCCTTTACCCGGGCACCCCAATATTGCGCTTTATTTTTGTACCCCCTTTGAACGCTCCCCCCTTTCCCCGCACACCCCAATATTGCGCTTTATTTCTAACCCCCCCGCCCCGTTTAGAACGCTCTCCCTTTATTCCACACACTCCAACATTGTGCGTTATTCCAACCCCCCCATTTAGGAAGCCCCCTTTTCCCACGCACCCCAATATTGCGCTTTATTCATAACTCACCTTTGAACGCACTCCCTTATTCCACCCCCCAATATTGCGCTTTATTTCTATCCCCCACTAGGAACGTTCCCCCTTTTTCCGGCGCACCCCAATATTGCATTTTATTTTTAAACCCCTCCCCCGCTTAGAACGCTCCCTCTTTTTCCGCACACCCCAATATTGCGCTTGATTTCCAACCCCCCTTTGAACGCTCCCCCTTGTTCACTCCAACGAAGTTATTGCGCTTTATTTCTAAACCCCCTCCCACGCTTACAGCGCTCCCCTTTTTTCACGCACCCCAATATTGCGCTTTATTTCTAAACCCCCCTCCCATTTTTTCTGCGCACCCCAATATTGCACTTCATTTCTAACCCCCCCGTTTAGAACTTTCTCCCTTTTTCCCGTGCACTCCAATATTGCGCTTAATTTCTAAACCCCCCATTTAAAACGCTCCCCCTTTTTACCACCCATCCAATATTGCGCTTTATTTCAACCCCCCCGTTCAGACCGCTCCCCCTTTTCCGCACACCCCAATATTGCACTTTATTTCAAACCCCCTAGTCAAGGACACCTTTTTTGCACACCCCAATATTGCCCTTTATTTCTAACCCACGCTTAGAACGCTCCCCGTTTCCCGCCCACCACAATATTGCGTTGTATTTTAAACCCCTCCCCGCTTGGAATGCTCCCCCCTTTCCCGCGCACCCCAATATTGCGCTTTATTTCTAACCCCTCTTTGAATGCTCCCTCTTTTTCCCGCCAACCAAAATATTGCACTTTATTTCTAAACCTCCTCCCCCGTTTAGGACGCTCTCCCTTTTAGCGCACCCCAATATTACACTTTATTTCTAACCCCCTTTTAGAACACTCCCCCTTTTTCACGCACCCCAATATTGCGGTTTATTTCTAAACCACCTCTCCCACTTAAAACCCTCCCTATTTGTCACGCACCCGAATATTGCATTTTATTCCTAACCCCCCCTCCCCCGATTACAGTGTTCCCCCTTTTTCATGCACAGTAATATTGCGCTTTATTTCTAACCCTGCTTAGAACCCCTTTTCTCACGGACCCCAATATTGCGCTTTATTTCAACCCCCATTGAGAACGCTCCCCCTTTTCCGCACACCCCAATATTGCGCTTTATGTCAAACCCCCCTGTGTAGAACTATCCGCCTTTTTTCCGTGCACTCCAATATTGTGCCTTATTTCTAGCCCCCCGCTTAGAATGCTTCCCCTTTTTACCATCCACCAAAATATTGCACTTTATTTTAAACTCCCTCCCCGTTTCGAACGCTCCCCCTTTTTTCCATGCACTCCAATATTGCGCTTTGTTTCTAAACACCCCCCGTTAGGAACACTCCTCATTTTTTCCGCGCACCCCAATATTGTGCTTTTCTTTCTAACCCCCCTTAGAATGCTCCCCCTTTTCCCATCCACCAAAACATTGCGCTTTATTTTAAACCCCTTCCCACGCTTAGAACGCTCCCCCTTTTCCCCTCGCACCCCAACATCGCGCTTTATTCCTAAGTCCCCTCCCCACTTGGAGCGCTCCCCTTTCTTCCACGCACCCCAATATTGTGCTCTATTTCTAATCCCCCATTCTGTAGAACGCTCCCCTTTTTTCAAGCACCCCAATATTGCGCTTTATTTCTAACCCCCCGTCCCCCGCTTAGAACTTTCCCCCTTTTCCACGGACCCCAATATTGCGCTTTATTTTTACACCCGCCGCTTAGAGCGCTCTCCCTATTTCCACGCACCCCAGTATTGCGCTTTATTTGTGCACCCTCTCCCCCGCTTTGAGCGCTCATCTTTTCCCGTCCACCCCAACACTGCGCTTTATTTCAAAACCCCCTCTCCCGCTTGGAGCGCTCCCCTTTTTTCCACGCACCCCAAAATTGTGCTTTGTTTCTAAACACCCTCCCCCGCTTAGGGCGCTCCCCCTTTATCCCGCGCACCCCAATATAGCGATCTATTACTAAAGACCCTCCCCCGCTTAGAGCGCTCCCCCTTTTTCCGCACACCCCAATATTGTGCTTGATTTCTAACCCCCCGTTTAGAACGTTCCCCCTTTTTTCCGTGCTCCACAATATTGCGCTTTATTTCTAACCCCCCGTTAGAACGCTCCCCGTTTCACCTCCCACCAAAATATTGTGCATCACTTTAAACCCCTCTCCCCCGCTTAGAACGCTCCCCCTTTTTCCGGCACACCCCAATATTTTTAACCCCCCTCTTAAAACACTCCCCCTTTCCCGCCCCCAAAATTATTGCACTTTATTTTAAACCCCCTCCCCCGCTTAGGACGCTCCAACTTTTCCCCGCACACCCAATAATGTGCTTTATTTCTAACCCCCTCCCCCGCTTACAATGCTCCTCCCTTTCCCGCACCTCAATATTGCGCTTAATTTCTAACCCCTCTTTTAACGCTCCCCTTGTTCCCGCCCACCAAATATTTTGCTTTTTTCTAACCCCCCCCTTTGAACGCTCCCCCGTTTTCCCGCACACCCCAATATTGCGCTTTATTTCTAACCCCCTCCCCCGTTTAGAAAGTTCCCCATTATTCCGCGCACCCCAATATTGCGCTTTATTTCTAATCCCCTGCTTAGGATGCCCCCCTTTTTCCGAACACCCCAATATTTCGCTTTATTTGTAAACCCTCTCCCCCGCTTAAAACGCTCCCCCCTTTTTCGTGCAAACCAATATTGTGATTTATTCCTAACCCCCATTTAGAACGCTCCCCCTTTCCCCGCACACCCCAATATTGCGCTTTATTGCTATACACCCGTTCAGAACGCTCCCCCTTTTTTCGCGCACCCCAATATTGTGCTTTATTTCTAACCCCCTTTTGAACGCTCCCTCTTTTTCCCTCCAACCACAATATTGCCCTTTATTTAAAATATTGCGCTTTATTTCTAAACCCCTCCACCGTTTAGGACGCTCCCCCTTTCCCGCGCACCCCAATACTGCGCTTCATCTTTAACCCCCGCTTAGAACGCTCCCCATTTTTCACGCACACCAATATTGCGCTTTATTTCTAAACCCCCCTCCCCCACTTAAAACTCTCCCCATTTGTCACGCACCCGAATATTGCGCTTTATTCCTTAACCCCCTCCCCCACTTACAGCGCTCCCCTTTTTTCACGCACACCAATATTGCGTTTTATTTCTAACCTCCGCTCAGAACGCTCCTCCTTTTCCGCGTATCCCAATATTGCGCTTCATTTCTAACGCCCCTTTGAACGCCCCCCATTTTCGCTGCTGATCTAAATTTTGCGTTTTATTTTAAACTCCCTATCCTCCTTAGAACCCTCTCCCTTTTCCCCACACACCCCAACATTGTGCTTTATTTCTACCTCCCGCTTACATCACTCCCCCTTTTTCCGCAAATCCCAACAATGCACTTTATTTCTAAACCCCCGTTTAGAACATTCCCCTTATTCCCGCTCACCCCAATATTGCGTTTTATTTCTAACCACCCGCTTAGAACGCTCCCCCTTTTTTGCGCACCCCAAAATTGCGCTTTATTTCTAAACTCCGTCCTCTGCTTAGAATGCTCCCCCTTTTTTCACGCACCCCAATATTTCACTTTACTTCAAAACCCCCCGTTTAGAACGCTCCCCCCTTTTCTGGACACCCCAACATTTCGCGTTATTTCTAAGCCCCCTTTGAACACTCCCCCTTTTTACCGCCCACCCAAATTTTTCGTTATATTTTTAAACCCCTCCCTGCTTAGAACGCCCCCCTTTTCCCGTGCAGCCCAATATTGCGCTTTATTTCTATACACCCGTTTAGAACGCTCCCCCCTTCCCCGCACTGCCCAAATATTGCGATTTATTTTTAACCCCCTTTTGAACGCTCCCTCTTTTTCCCACCATCCAAAATATTGCGGTTTATTTAAAATATTGCATTTTATTTCTAAACCCCTCCCCTGCTCTAGATTCCTGGGGTTCTAGATCACCGAGGTCTTATCCTCGTGAAGTTCTAGATCAACGAGAAAATGGATTCGTGAGGTTCTAGATTAACGAGGTTCTAGACCGCTGGGGTCCCAGCTCCAGGTCCAGGATGCTCTGGGACTCCAGCACTCCGAAACTCTAGGCTCCCGAGGCAGCTCCAACTCCCAAAACCTCTAGGTTCCCCAGGTGGGCTTGGCGTCCTGGGGATCCGGTGCCCAGAGGCTCTAGTTTCCCGAGGCGGTTCTGGTCTCTGGGGGCTCTGGGTCCCTCAGATTCTTGTTCAGCGAGGTCCTAGACTCGCGAGGTTCTAGATAACCGAGATTCTAGATTCATGAGATTCTAGATTCGTGATTCTAGATTGACGAGGTTCTAGTCCACTGGGGTCCATTCTCCAGGTCCCGGAGGCTCTGGGACTGCGGCATTCTGAGGCTCTAAGTTTCCAAGGAGGCTACGGCGCCCCGAGGCTCTACGTTCCCAAAATGGCCCCGACTCCCAAAATCTCTAAGTTCCGGGGGTAGCCCTGGCATCCTGGTGCTCAGATGCCCCGAGGCTCTAGGTTCCCGAGGCGGCTGTGGACTCTGGGAGCTCTAGATTCCTGAGCTTCTAGGTTACCGAGGTCCTGCACTTGCAAGGTTCTAGATCACTGAGATGCTATGTCAGTGAGGTTCTAGATTAACGAGTTTCTACATGGCTGGGGTCCCCGCTCCAGGTCCAGGAGGCTCTAGGACTCCAGCGCTCCGAGGCTCTAGGTTCCCGAGACGGCTTCGAATCCCAAAACCACTAGGTTCCCGAGATGGCCCTGGCATCCTGGGGGTCCGGTTACCCGAGGCTCTAGTTTCCTGAGGCGGCTCTGGCCTCTGGGGGCTCTAGGATCCCGAGGTTCTAAATTCCCGAGGTTCTAGACTCATGAGGTTCTGGATCACTGGTTTCTAGGTGTCTGAGCTCCCTGCTCCAGGTCCCGGAGGCTTTAGGTATCCAAGGCAGCTCCGGAATGCTGGGGCTCCGGCGCCCCGAGGCTCTAGGTTCCCGAGGCTGCTACAGCGCCCTGAGGCTCTAGGTTCCCAAGACGGCTCCGACTCCCAAAAGCCCCTGGTTCCAGGGGTGGCCCTGGCATCCTGGTTCTCCGGTGCTCCGAGGTTCTAGATTCCCGAGGCGACTCTTGACTCTGGGGGCTCTGGATTCCTGAGCTTCTAGATCACCGACGTCCTAGACTCGCGAGGTTCTAGATCACCGAGATGCTCGATTCGTGAGGTTCTTGATTAACAAGGTTCTAGACCGCGGGGGTCCCCGCTCCGGGTCCAGGGGGCTCTGGGACTATGGCACTCTGAGGGTCTAGGTTCCCGAGGTGGCCCCGACTCCCAAACACTCTAGATTCCCGAGGTGGCCCTGGCGTCCTGGGGCTCCCCCGCTTATAGTGTTGCCCTTATAGCGCACCCCAGTATTGTGTTTTATTTTAAACCCAGGCCGCCTCTTAAAACGCTCCCCCTTTTCCCGTGCACCACAACATGGCGTTTTATGTCTAAACTCCCTCCCCCGCTTACAGCGCTCCCCCTTTTCTCGCGCACCCCAGTATTGCACGTTATTTCAGAACCCCCGTTTAGAATGCTCCCCCTGTTTTCTGCCCACCCAATATTGCACTTTATTTCTAACCCCCGCTTAGAACGCTCCCCTCTTTCCCGCACACCCGAATATTGTGCTGTATTTCTAAACCCCCTCCCCCGCTTAGAACGCTCCCCCTTTTTACCGCACACCCCAATATTGTGCTTTATTCCTAAACCCTTCCCCCGCTTAGAATGCTTTCCCGTGCAGCCGTGCAACCCAATATTGTGCTTCATTTCTAAACCGCCCCCTCCCGTTTACAGCACTCCCCCCTTTTCGCACGCCCCAATATTGCGCTGTATTTCAAAACCCCCATTGAGAACGCTCCCCCTTTTTCCGCGCACCCCAGTATTGCGCTTTATTTCTAATCCCCGTTTGAACGCTCCCCCTTTTTCCCGTCCACAAAATATTACGTTTTATTTTAAAACCCCTCACCATCTTAGAACGCTCCTCCTTTTTCCCGCATACCCCAATATTGCACTTTATATCTAACCACCCTCCCCCGCTTACAGCGGTCCCCTTTTCCGCACACCCCAATATGCGCTTTATTTCTAACCCCCCCAGCTTAGAACGCTCCCCTTTTTCCACCGCACCCCAATATTGCGCTTTATTCCTAACCCCCTCTTAGAACGCTCCCCCCTTTTCCCTCCCACCAAATATTGCGCTTTATTTTAAAAGCCTCTCCCCCGCTTAGAGCGCTCCCCCTTTTCTGCGTGCACCCCCAATATTGCGCTTTATTTTCTAAACCCCCCCACTGGGAACGCCCCCTATTTTCCGCCCTCCCCAATATTGCGATTTATTCCTAACCCTCTCCTTAGAACCCTCCCGTTTTCCCCGTGCACCCCAATATTGCGCTTTATTTCTAATCCCCCATCCCACGCTTAAAGCGCTCCCCCTTTCTTGGTGCAACGAAATATTTCACTTTATCTCTAAAACCCCCTCCCCCTTTTCCGCGCACCCCAATATTGCACTCTATTTCCAAACCCCCTGGTTGGAACGCTCCCCCTTTTTTCCCACACCCCAATATTGCGCTTTATTTCTCACCCCCTCCCCCTGATCACAGCGCTCCGCCTTTTCTCGTGCACCCCAATATTGCTCTTCATTTCTAAACCCCAGTTTAAAACGTCCCTTTTTTCGCACACCCCAATATTAGGATTTATTTATAACACCCCGCTTAGAACGCTCTCCCTTTTCCCCGCCCACCAAAATATTGCGCTTCATATTAAACCCCCTCCCCCTCTCACAGCGTTCCCCCCTTTTTCACGCACCTCAGTGTTTCGCTTCATTTCTAACCCCCTCCCCCGTTTAGAACGCTCCCCCATTATTGTGTGCACACAAATATTGCGCTTTATTTCTAAGCCCCGCTTAGAACACTCCGCCTTTTCCACGCACCCCAGTATCATGCTTTATTTCAAAACCACCCGCTTAGAATGCTCCTCCTATTTTGCGAACACCAATATTGCGCTTTACTTCCAACCTGTTTTGAACGCTCCTTATTTTTCCCTATAACCAAAATATTGCACTCTATTTAAAATATTGCACTTTATTTCTAAACCCCTCCACCGTTTAGGACGCTCCCCCTTTTACCGCCCCCCCAATATTGCCCTTTATTCCTAACCCCACTATGAACGCTCCCTCTTTTTCCCGCCAACCAAAATATTGTGCTTTATTTCTAAACTCCCTCCAGCGTTTAGGAGGCTCCCCCTTTTCCCGTGCACCCAAATATTACGCTTTATTTCAAAAACCCGTTAAGAACGCTCGCCCTTTTCCGGGCACCCCAATATTGCGCTTTATTTCTCACCCTCTTTTGAACGCTCCCTCTTTTTCCCGCCAACTAAAACATTGCGATTTATTTCAAATATTGCGCTTTATTTATAAACCCCCACTTAAACCGCTCCCCATTTTTGCGCACCCGAATATTGCGCTTTACTCCTAAACCCCCAT
>NC_041730.1:74001779-74119428 GCF_004115215.2 Ornithorhynchus anatinus
CAGAATTTTGCCAGGGACAAAGTCAAGTCTTCTGGTATCTGTCCAGACAGGCCCAGGCTCAGGGACCAGCGGCTTTCTGGGTCCGAGAGAGGGATGAGGCCACGGACATCTTCCAGGGCATGGAGGCCAGGGGGCAGAAAGGGTAGCCCACAGTCACCCACAGCTTCGGACCCAGAGCCTCATGTGGTTGCTAGGGCATCACTCCCCCCAGGCTCAGGATATCCAAACCGCACACTCATCCGCGGCCACGCACGGTCACTGGTGAACCGCGACTCCTGACTTTCGGAGCAGGACACTCACGGCACGAGTCACACAGAGTATTGGGGTGGGAAGAAAATGATGGAGTCAATCAGGGTGGGCTTCCTGGGGGAGACGAGCTTGGAGCTGTGCTATAGTAACAATAACAGTCGTAGTAAGGGTATTACGTTCTTACTGGGTGCAGAACACTTTACTAAGCACGGGAGAGAAAGGCAATAGGTGGGAATTAGACTTGGGGGCTCACAATCTAAGAGCACAAAGTGGGGAGCAAAGGATGCTGAAACATAAGACTCAAACCTTCTGAGCTTTCAAAATCCTAGTTGGAGAGATGGATACTGCAATACCAAATAAGCAGAGGGAAGAAATGGAGTTTAAAGATAAGCTACAGAGAAAGGAGGGAGAAGCAGGGAAGGGAGGGTGTGTGGTTTTATGTGTGTGTGTGTATTCCCACTCCCCTCAACTGTCCCATGTGCCTGCAGCAGAAGCAAGGTGTTGTATGATAATGATGGCATTACTAAGCACTTTCTTTACACCTAAAAACGGCCCCAAGGCTGGACAAGATAGAAAATTTCTTTCTGCTTCGCACTTACACTTGTATATGCACCCTTTATTCACCCCTCCCTCAGTCCCACAGCACTTATGCACGTATCCGGAATTTATTGATTTATATTAATGTCTGACTCCCCTTCTACACCTTAAACTCCTTGTGGCCAGGGAACGCGTCTAGCAACTCTGTTCTATTGTCCTCTCCCAAGCGCTTAGTATAGTTCTCTACCTACAGTAAGCACCCTATAAATACCACTGATTGATCGATTTGAGTGTATCTACCAACTCTGTCCTATAGTTCTCTCCCAAATGCTTAGTACAGTGCTGTGCATATAATAAGGGTTCAGTAAATACCACTGACTCATAGACTGATTAGTGACAAGCAGGGCATATACATGGACTTGAGCTGGGACTGATATCCCAAAGGTCAATTAGCAGTTTTGCAATTCCTGGATTGGTTTCAGCTTAGTGCCAAGAGCCCTTAGTAATTTTTCAGCATGACTATTGTCCAAATTCTCCTAGCTGGAAAAAACTACTTTCTATGGAATTAGTTAAGCCTCTTCAAAGAGAAAGCAACCTAACCACAGATTGCAAACATTCGTGCGCACGATGAAGGGCAAGTTAATTGGGGTGGCCTCTAATATATGAAGTTTTTAGATCAGAAGACAATCACCTCAGACAAAGTTTCTGGCCCACTTGGGGCCCAGAAACTGTTCCCCACCATTGAGGTGTCTGTTGGCAGCACAAGAAAGAATCATGGGACCTTGTCCAGCCTCCAGACTTTCAATCTAAGGGCCAATCAATCAATCAATGGTATTTATTTAGTGCCTACTGTGTGCAGAGCACTGCACTAACTGCTTGGGAGAGTACAGTACAGCAGAATTGGCTGACACATTTCCTTCCCAAACAGACCTTCCAGTCTAGAGGGGGAGACCACCATTAATATAAATGAAAAAATTATAGATATGGACAAAAGTGCTGTGGGGCTGAAGGAGGGGGTGAATAAAGGGAGCAAGTCAGGGTGACGCAGAAGGGAGTGGGAGAAAAAGGAATGAGGGCTCAGTCAGGAAAAGCCTCTTGGGAGGAGATATGCCTTAAATAAGCCATAAAATTCCCCCATTTCCCCAGGTTTGAGAAGAGTTTAATCAGGGAAGGCTTTTGGAGGAGGTGTGCCTTTAAAAGAACTATAAAATTCCCCTCTTTTCCCTAAATTCCACCTCCCTAAAATGAGGAGCGCAGATAAAGGGTGAATTTGAGTAACATAGTGGCACGCTAATGAGTGGAAAGGAAAGGATCAACACTGTGAGGTTCAAAAAAGTCAATCATATTAATGCTGGTATTTGTTAAGCACTTACTACGCGCAGAGCACTGTTCTAAGTGCTGAGTTAGATATAGGGTAATCAAGTTGTCCCACGTGAGGCTCACAGTTAATCCCCATTTTACAGATGAGGGAACTTAGGCCCAGAGAAGTTAAGTGACTTGCCCAGAGTCAAACAGCTGACACGTGGTGGAGCTGGGATTCGAACCCATGACCTCTGACTCCCAGGCTCGGGCTCTTTCAACTGAGCCACGCTGCTTCCCAATCATGCACAGGCCTGAGAGTCAGAAGGTCAAGAGTTCTAACTGTGGCTCTGCCGCTTGTCTGCCATGTGACCTCGGCCAAGTCACTCCCCTTCTCTGGGCCTCGGTTCTCCTGTTCTCCTCCTACTTAGACTGTGAGCCTCATAAGGGACAGGGACTGTTTGCGAACTAATTCACTTAATTCTACCCCATTGCTTAGAACATTGTTGACCACATAGTAAGCGCTTAACAAATAGCAGTAAAAAAGAGTTCCGTGAGACACGTAACACCCTGGGCAACAGGGTGTTGTTGCCCAGGGGAAAAACGCTTCCCCTTTTTTCACGCAACCTAATATTGTGCTCCATTTCAAAACCCACCCGTTTAGAACGCTCCCCCCTTTTCCGTGCACCCCAATATTGCGCTTTATTCCTAACCCCCCTTTGAAAGCTCCCCCCTTTTCCCACCAACCAAAGTATTGCACTTTATTTCAAATTCCCCTCCCCCGTTTAGAACATTCCTCCTTGATTCCGCACACCCTAATGTTGCATGTTATTTCCAACCCCCCGCTTAGAACGCTCCCCCTTTTTCTGCGCACCACAATATTGCGCTTTATTTCTAACTCTCCCGTTTAGAACGCTCCCCTTTCTTCGCACACCCCAATATTGCGCTTTCTTTCTAAACCCCCTCCCCACTCACAGCGCTCCCCCTTTTTGCACACCCCAATATTGCGCTTTATTTCTAATCCCGCGTTGTAGCGCTCTGCCGTTTTCCCGCGCAACCCAATATTGCGCTTTATTTCGAAACCCCCTCCCCCATTTAGAATGCCCCACTTATTCCACGCACACCAATATTGCGTGTTATTTCTAACCCCCCGCTTAGAACGCTCCCCGTTTTCCTGTCCACCAAAATATTGCATTTCATTTCAAAACCCCTCACCCGCTTAGAACGCTCCCCCTTTTCCCATGCACCCCAATATTGCGCTTTATTTCTTACCCGCCCACTTAGAACACTCCCCCTTTCTTCGCGCACCCCAATATTGTGCTTTATTTCTAAACATCCTCCCCCTACTTAGAATGCTCCGCCTTTTTCCGTGCACCCCAATATTGCTCTTTATTTCTAAACCCCACTCCCCCGCTTAGAACGCTCTCCCTTCTTACCGCCCACCCGAATATTGCAATTTATTTTAAACCCCATCCCCCACTTAGAACTTTCCCCCTTTTCCCACGCATCCGAATATCGTGCTTTATTTTTAACCCCCTTTGAACGATCCCCCTTTTCCCCACCCATCAAAATGTTGCGCTTTATTTTAAACCCCTTCCCCTGCTTATTAACCTCCCCCTTTCCCCTCACACCCCAATATTGCGCTTTATATCTACCTCTCTGCTTACATCGCTCCCCATTTTTCCGCAAACCCCAATATTGCGCTTTATTTCTAAACCCCCGTTTAGAACGTTCCCCTTTTTTTCCATGCTCCACAATATTGCGCTTTATTTCAAACATCCCCCGCTTAGAACGCTCCCCCCTTTTCCAGCGCAATCCAATATTTCGCTTCATTTCTAACCCCCGCTTAGAAAGCTCCCCCTTTGCCAAGCCCACCAAAATATTTCACTTTATTTTAAAACCCCCTCCCCTTCTTAGAGCGCTCTCCCTTTTTCTGCCCACCCCAATACTGTGCTTTGTTTCTAAACCCTGTCCACCGTTTAGAGCCCTCCGGCTTTTTCCGCACACCCCAATATAGCGCTTTATTTCTAAAACCCCTCTCCCACTACAGCCCTCCCCCTTTCTCGTGCACCCCAACAATGCACTTTATTTCAAAACCCCCGTTTAGAATGCTCCCCCCTTTTCCGCGCACCCCAATATTGCGCTTTATTTCTAACCCCCCGCTTGGAGCGCTCCCCCTCTTCTGCGCACCTCAATATTGCGCTTTATTCCTAACCCCCTCTTAGAACGCTCCCCCTTTTTCCCGCCCACCAAAATATTGTGCTTTATTTTAAGCCCCCTCCCCCGCTTTGAGCTCTCCCCCTTTTCCCGTGCACCCCAATATTGCGCTTTATTTCTAAACCCCCTCCCACGCTTACAGCGCTCCATTTTTCACGCACCCCAATATTGCGCTCTTTTCTAAACCCCCATTTAGAACGCTCATCCTTTTTTTCCGCACACCCCAATATTGCACTTTATTTCTAAATCCCCTGTTTAGAAGGTTCTCCCTTTTTCCTGTGCACTCCAATATTGCGTTTAATTTCTAAACCCACCATTTAAAACGCTCCCCCTTTCTTCCACCCACCCAATATTGCACTTTATTTCTAAACCCCCCCGTTTAGAAGGCTCCCCCTTTCCCGCGCACCCCAATATTGCGCTTTATTTCTCAACCCCCCCTTTGAACGCTCCCCCTTTTTCCCGTCCACTAAAATATTGTGGTTTATTTGAAAACCCCTCCCCCGCTTAGAACCCTCCCCATTCTCTCCACAAACCCCAATATTGCGCTTTATTTCTAAACTCCCGTTTAGAACGCTCACCCTCTTCCGCGCACCCCATCATTGCGCTTTATTTCTAACCCCCTTTTAAAGCTCCTTCCTTTCCCGCCAACCAAAATATTGCGATTTATTTCAAACCCCCTCCCCCGATTAGAACGTTCCCCCTTTGTTCCGTGCACCCCAAAATTGCACGTTATTTCTACCCCCCTTAGAACGCTCCGCTTTTTCCATGCACCCCAATATTGCACTTTATTTATAACCCTCCCGTTTAGAACGCTCCCCTTTTTTGGAACACCCCAATATTGTACTTTATTTCTAACCCCCCCTCCCCATCTTAGAACGCCTCCCCTTTTCTCGCACACCTCAATATTGCGCTTTATTTCTAACCCCTCTCCCCCGCTTACAACGCTCCCCCTCTTCTCACGCACCCCAATATTGCGTGTTATTTCTAAATCCCCGTTTAGAATGCTTCCCATTTTTTTCTGCGCACCCAATATTGCGTTTCATTTCTACCCCCCCGCTTAGAACGCTCCCCCTTTTCCGAAGCACCCCAATATTACGATTGATTTCTAACCCCCCTCCCCTGCTTACAGCGCTCCCCCTTTTTAAGCGCACCCCAATATTGCGCTTCATATCTAACATCAGCTTAGAACGCTAACCCTTTTCCCGGCCACCAAAATATAGCGGTTTATTTCCAACCCCCGTTTAGAACGCTCCCCCTTTCCCGCACATCCCAATATTGTGCTTTATTTCTCAGCCCCCTTTGAACGCTCCCCCTCTTTCCTGCCCACCAAAATATTGTGCTTTATTTTAACCCCCCCCGCCCCCGCTTAGATCACTCCCTCTTTCTCGCGCACCCCAATATTGCGCTTTATTTCTAACCCCTCGTCCCCAGCTTAGAACGCCTCCCCTCTTTTTGTACACCCCAATATTGTGCTTTATTTCTAAACCCCCTCTCCGCTTACAACGCTCCCCCTTTTTTCACGCACCCAATATTACGCTTTGTTTCTAACCCCGCTCTTCAAACACCCCTCTTTTTTCCGCATACCCCAGTACTGCGTTTTATTTTTAACCCCTTTATAAAAACGCTCCCCCTTCTTTGCGCACCCAAATATTGCACTTCATTTGAAACACCCCCGTTTAGAACGCTCCCACCTTTTCCCGCGCACCCCAATATTGCGTTTTATTTCTAAACCCCCTCCCCCGTTTAGAACGCTCCCCCCTTATTCCGTGCACCCCAATAGAGCGGCTTATTTCAAACCCCCCGTTTAGAATGCCCCCTTTTCCCAGGCACCCCAATATTGCGCTTTATTTATAACCCACTTTGAACGCTCCCCCTTATTCCGCGCACCCCAATATTGCTCTATATTTCTAACCCCCTCTCCATTTAGAACGCTCCCCCTCTATTCAACACACCCCAATATTGCACTTTATTTCTAACCCCCGCTTAGAACATTGCCCCCTTTTTCCGCGCACCCCAATATTGCGTTTTATTTTAAAACCCCTCCCTCGCTTAGAACGCTCCCCCTTTTCCCGCGCACCCCAATATTGCGCTTTATTTCTAGCCCCCCTTTGAACGCTCCCCCTTTTTCACACCAACGAAGATATTGCGATCTATTTCCAACCCCCCACCCCCGTTTAGAGCGATCCCCCTTCATTCCACGCATCCCAATGTTGCGCTTTATTTCTAACCCCCCCATTTAGAACGCAATATTGGGGTGTGCAGAAAAAAGAGGGAGCGTTCTAAGTGCGGTGTTCGAAACAACGCGCAATATCGGGATGCACGGAATAAAGGGGGAACGTTCTAAACGGGGGAGGGGGTTTGAAATAAAGCGCAATATTTTGGCTGGTGGAAAAGGGGGAGCTTAAAAAAGCGGGGTTAGAAATAAAGCACAACATTGGGGTGCACGGGAAAAGGGGGAGCTTTCTAAGCGAGGGAGGGGTTTTAAAATAAAACGCAATATTTTGGTGGAGGGGAAAAAGGGGGAGCGTTCAAAGGGGAGTGAGAAATAAATCGCAATATTGGGGTGCACGGGAAAGGGGGGAGCGTTCTAAACGGGGGTTTTGAAATGCAGCGCAATATTGGGATGCGCGAAAAAAGGTGGAGCGTTCGTAGCGGGGGGTTAGAAATTAAACGCAATATTGAGGTGTGCGGAAAAGGGAGAGCCATCTAAGCACGGGGTTAAAAATAAAGCGCAATATTGGGGTGTGCAAAAAGAAGGGAAGGCATTCTAAGCTGGAGGAGGTAGGAATAAAGCGTAATATTGGGCTGCACTGGAAAGGGGGGAGCGTTCTAAACGGAGGAGGGGGTTTAAAATAAAGCGCAACATTTTGGTGGGCGGGAAAAATGCGGAGCGTTCAAGCGGGGTTAGAAATAAATCGCAATATTGGGGTGAGCAGAAAATGGGGAGCGTTTCAAACAGGGGTTAAAAACAAAGCGCGACATTGGGGTGCGCGAAAAAAGGGGGAGCGCTGTGAGCGGGGGAGGGGGTTTGAAATAAAGCACAATATTTTGGTGGACGGGAAAAAGGGGGAGCGTTCTAAGCGAGGGGTTAGAAATAAATCGTAATACTGGGGTGCGTAGAAAAAAGGGGGAAAGTTCTGAACGCGGGTGTTTAGAAATGAAGCGCATTATTGGGTGCTTGGGAAAAAAGGGGGGGCCTTTTGCGCACCCCAATATTGCGCTTCATTTCTAACCCCGCGCTTAGAACGCTCCCCTTTTTCTTCCCGCACCCCAATATTGCATTTTATTCCAAACACCCCCATTTAGAAGGCTCCACCTTTTTCCAGTGCACCCCAATATTGTGCTTTATTTCTAAACCCCCTCCCCCATTTAGAACGCCCCCTTTTTCCGCGCACACCAATATTGCACGTTATTTCTAACCCCCCGCTTAGAACGCTCACCCTCTTCCGTGCACCCCAATATTGCGCTTTATTTCTAACCCTCCCATTTAGAACGCTCCCCCCTTTTCCGCGCACCCCAATATTTCGCTTTGTTCCTCACCCCCCTTGAACGCTCCCCCTTTTTCCCGCCCACCAAAATATAGCGTTTTATTTTAAAACCCCTCCCCCGCTTTGAACGTTCCCCCCTTTTCCGCGCACCCCAATACTGCGCTTCATTTCTAGCTCCCCTTTGAACGCTCCCCCTTTTTCCCGCCAACGAAGATAACACGCTTTATTTGTAAACACCCTCCCCCGTTTAGAACGCTCCCCCTTTATTCCGTGAACCCCAATATTGCGCTTTATTTTTAACCCCCTCCACAGCTTAGAATGCCTCCCCTTTTCCACACCCTAATATTTCGATTTATTTCTAAACCCACTCTCCCGCTTGGAGCGCTCCCCCTTTTTAGCGCACCCCAATATTGCGCTTTATTCCTAACCCCCCGCTAAGAAAGCTCCCCCTTTTCCGCGCCGCCAATATTGCGCTTTATTTCAACCCCGCTGTTTAGACCGCTCCCACTTTCCCGCGCACCCCAATATTGCGCTTTATTTCTAACCCCCCGCTTAGAAGGCTCACCCTTTTCCCCGCCCACCAAAATATTGCGCTTAATTTAAAACCCCTCCCCGCTTAGAATGCTCCCCCTATTTACCGCTCACCACAATACTGCGCTTAATTTCTAAACCCTCTTCCACGCTTACAGCGCTCACCCCTTATTCCACACACCCCAATATTGCACTTTATTTCTAAACCCCTTCCCCCGCTTAGAACGCCCCCCCTTTATTGCACACCCTAATATTGTGCTTTATTTCAACCCACCGTTTAGAACGCTTCCCGCTTTCCCGAGCACCCCAATATTGCGTTTTATTTCTAACCCCCTGTTAGAACGCTCCCCTTTTCTTCTCCCAACAAAATATTGCGCTTTACTTTAAACCCCCCTCCCCCGCTTAGAACGCTACCCCTTTTCCGGCACACCCCAATATTACACTTTATTTCTAACCTCCTCTTAGAACACTCCCCTTTATTTGCGCACCCCAATATTGCGCTTTATTTCAACACCCCCCCCCCACGTTTAGAACGTTTCCCCCTTTTCCGCACACCACAATATGGCGCTTCATTTCTAACCACGCTTTGAACGCTCCCCCTTTTCCCCGCCCACCAAAATATTGCGTTTTATTTTAAAACCCCTCCCCGCTTAGAACGCTCCCCCTTTTCCCGTGGACCCCAATATTGCTTTTTATTTCTAACCCCTCTTTGAACGCTCCCTCTTTTTCCCGGGAACCAAAATATTGCACCTTATTTCTAAACCCCGTCCTCCGTTTAAGACGCTCCCCCTTTTCCCGTGCACCCCAATATTACGCTCTATTTCTAACCCCCCGCTTATAACGCTCCCCTTTTTTCACGCACCCCAATATTGCGCTTTATTTTTAACCCCCCACCTAAAACGCTCCCCATTTTTCGGACAGCCGAATATTGCGCTTTATTCCTAAACCCTTCCCCCGCTCACAGCGCTCCCCATTTTCGCGCACCCCAATATTGAGCTTTATTTCTACCCCCTGCTTAGAACGCTCCCCCTTTTTTGCGCACCGAAATATTGTGCTTTATTTCAAAAACGCCCCTTTTAGAACGCTCCCCCTTTCTGTGCACCCCGATATTGCGATTTATTTCTAACCCCCTTTTGAACGCTCCCTTTTTTCCCTCCCACCAAAATATTGCGCTTTATCTTAAACCGCCTCCCCCGTTTAGAACCCTCCCCCTTACCCCCACCCCAATATTGTGCTTTATTTCTACCTCCCACTTACATCAATACCCCTTTTTTCGCGCACCCCAATATTGCGCTTTATTTCTTAACCCCTGTTTAGAACGTTCCCCCTTTTTCCGTGCTCCACAATATTGCGCTTTATTTCTAACCCCCCACTTAGTACGCTCCCCTTTTTCTGTGCACCCCAATATTGTGCTTTATTTCTCACCCCCCCCATTAGAACGCTCCCCTTTTCCCCTCCCACCAAAATATTGCGCTTTCCTTTAAACCCCCTCCCCCACTTAGAACGCTCCCCCTTTTTCCGGCACACCCCAATATTGCACTTTATTTCTAACCCCCCTTTTAAAGCACTCCCCCCTTTCCCGCCCACCGAAATATTGCGCTTTATTTCTAACCCCCTCCCCCGTTTAGAACTCTCCCCCATTATTCTGCACCTCCCAATATTGTGTTTTATTTCTAATCCCCCGCTTGGAACGTCCCCCCTTTTTTCCGCGCACCCCAATATTGCGCTTAATGTCTAATCCCCCTTCGAACGCTCCCCTTTTCCCGCCCACCAAAGTAATTCACTTTATTTTAAACCACTTCCCCCGCTTAGAACTCTCCCCTTTTCCCGCACACCCCAATATTGCGCTTTATTTCCAACCCCCCGCTTAGAACGCCCCCCTTTTTTCCGCGCACCACAATATTTTGTTTCATTTCAAACCCACACCCCTGCTTAGAACGCTCCCCCTTTACACGCGCACCCCAATATTGCGCTTTATTTCTAACCCCCTTTTGAACGCTCCCTCTTTTTCCCACCAACCAAAACATTGCACTTTATTTAAAATGTTGCGCTATATTTCTACCCCCCTGCTTAGAACACTCCCCCTTTTCCCGCGCACCCCACTATTACGCTTTATTTCTAACCCCCCCTAAGAAAGCTCCCCCTTTTTTCGCGAATCCCAATGTTGTGCTTCATTTCTAAACACCCTCCCCCACTTAAAATGCTCCCTATTATTCGTGCACACCAATATTGTGCTTTATTCCTAACCCCCCACTTAAAATGCTCTCCATTTTTGGGGCACACCAATATTGCGCTTTATTTCTAACCCCCGCTTGGAACGCCCCCCTTTTCTCGCTCACCCCAATATTGCGCTTTATTTCAAACCCCCCACGTTTAGAACGCTCCCCCCTTTCCGCGCACCCCAATATTGCTCTTTATTTCCAACCCCACTTTGAATGCTCCCCTTTTTTCCCACCCATCAAAATACTGTGCTTTATCTTAAACCCCCTCCCCCGCTTAGAACCCTCCCCCTTTTCCCCACACACCCCAATGCCATATTGCGATTTATTTCTAACCCCCGCTTAGAATGCTCCCCCTTCTCTCATGCACCCCAATATTGCGCCTTTTTCCCAAAACCCCCCCGTTTAGAACACTCCCCCTTTTCCACGCATCCCAATATTGCGTTTTATGTTTGACCCCCCCCCCGTGTAGAACTATACCCCTTTTTTCCGTGCACTCCAAAATTGCGCTTTATTTCAACCCCTCCCCCGTGTAGAACTATCCCCCTTTTTTCTGTGCACTCCAATATTGCGCTTTATTTCTAACCTCCCCCGTTTAGAACGCTCCCCCTTTGTTCCACCCATCCAATATTGTGCTTTATTTCTAGCCCCCTGCTTGGAACGCTCCCCCTTTTTCCCGTCCACCAAAATATTGCACTTTATTTTAACCCCCCCTCCTGGCTTAGAACGCTCCTCCTTTTTCCCGCACACCCCAATATTGCGCTTTGTTTCTAAACCCCCCATTTAGAACACTCCCCCTTTTTTCTGCACACCTCAATATTGCGCTATACTTCTAAACCCCCTCCCCACTTGGAGCCCTCCCATTTCTTTCCATGCACCCCAATATTGCGCTCTATTTCTAAACCCCGATTCTTAAAACGCTCCCCCTTTTTTCCGTGCACCCCAATATTGCGCTTTATTTCTACACCCGCCATGTAGAGCTCTCCTCTTTTTCCCACGCACCCCAATATTGCGCTTTATTTGTGAACACTCTCCCCGGCTTTGAGCACTCATCTTTTCCCATCCAACTCAATATTACACTTTATTTCTAAACCCAATCCCCCACTTAGAGCGCCCCCGTTTTCCGCACACCCAAATATTGTGTTTTATTTCTAACCCCCCAACTTACAACACTCCCATTTTTTTCCACGCACACCAATATTGCGTTTTATTTCTAAAATCCCTCCCCCCTTGGAACGCTCCTCCTTTTCCCGCCCACCACAATGTTGTGCTTTATTTCAGAACACCCCGCTTATAGCGCTCCCCTTTTTCCCATCACCCCAATATCACGCTTTATTTCTAAACCTCCTCCCCTGCTTGGAGCTTACCCCCTTCTCCCGCACAACCTAATATTGCAGTTTATTTCAAACCCCCGCTTAGAATGCACCCCCCTTTTCAGGCACACCCCAGTATTGCGCTATATTTCCAACCCTAGGCTTAGAACACTCCCCCTTTCCCGCCTACCAAAATATTGCGCTTTATTTTAACCCCCTCCCCCGCTTACAATGCTCCAACGTTTTCCGCGCACCGCAATATTGCACTTTATTTCTAAACCCCCTCTCCCGCTCAGCGCTCCCCCTCTTCCACGCACCCTAATATTGCTCCTTATTTCTAACCCCCCTTTGAACGCCCCCCTTTTCCCCGCCAACCAAAATATTGAGCTTTATTTCTAACCCCGCGCTTAGAACGTCCCCCCTTTTTTCGTGCACCATAATATTGCATTTTATTTTAAACCCAAGCCCCGCTTAGAACGCTCCCCCTTTTCCCGCCCCCCTCCCGATATTGAGCTTTATTTCTACCCCCCCCGTTTAGAAGTCTCCCCCTTTTTCCGCATACCCCAATATTGTGATTTATTCCTAACCCCCCGCTTAGAACGCTCATCCTTTTCCCCGCCCACCAAAATATTGCCCTTCATTTTAATCCCCTCCGTGGCTCACAATATTGCGTTTTATTTTAAACCCACGCCCTGCTTAGAACGCGCCCCCTTTTCCCGTGCCCCCAATATTGCGCTTTATTTCCAAACCGCCCCGTTTAGAAGTCTCCCCCTTTTTTCCGCACATCCTAATATTGCGATTTATTTCTAAGTCCCCGCCTAGAATGCCCCTCCTTTTCTCGCGCACCCCGATGTTGCGCTTTATTTCTAATCCCGTTTAGAACAATATTGCACTTTATTTAGAAACCCCCTCCTCCACTTAAAAAGCTCCTCATTTTCGCGCACCCGAATATTGTGCTTTATTCCTAAACCCTCTGCCCCACTTACAACTCTCCACATTTTTTCGTGCACACCAATATTGCGCTTTATTTCCAACCCCCACTTAGAACGCTCCCCCTTTTTCGCGAACCACAATATTTTGCTTTATTTCTAACACCGTTTTGAATGCTCCCTCTTTTTCCCGTAACCAAAATATTGCGCTTTATTTCTAAACCCCCTCCGCCATTTAGGACGCTCCCCTTTTCCCGCACACCCCAATATTGCGATTTATTGGAAACCCCCGTTTAGAACGTTCCCCCTTTTCCACGCATCCCAATATTGCGCTTTATATCTAATCCTCTTTTGAACGCTCCCTCTTTTTCCCACCAACCAAAATATCCGCTTTATTTCTAAACACCCATTTAGAATGCTCCCCCTTTGTCATGCACCCCAATGTTGCGCTTTATTTCTAATCCCATCGCTTAGAACGCTCCCCATTTTTCGCACAGCCCAATATTACGCTTTATTTTGAAACCCACTCCCCCACTTAAAACACTCATTTTGGCGCACCCGAATATTGCGCTTTATTCCTAAACCCTCTCCCCCACTTAAAACGCCCCTCATTTTCGCACACACGAATAATCCGCTTTATTCCTAAACCCTCTCCCCTGATTAGAAGGCTCCCTCTTTTTTGGCACACCCCAATATTGAGCTTTATTTCAAAACCCGCCCGTTTAGAACTCTCCCCCTTTTCCCGCACACCCCAATATTGCGCTTTATTTCTAAATTCCCGTTAAGAAAGCTCCCCTATTTTCGCGCACCCCAATATTGCGATTTATTTCTACCCCCTTTTGAAGTCTCCCTCTTTTCCCCGCCAACCAAAATATTGCACTTTATTTAAAATATTGTGCTTTTTTCTAAACCACTCCACCGTTTAGGACGCTCCACCTTTTCCCGCCCCGCCAATATTGCGCTTTATTTCTAAATTCCCGTTAAGAAAGCTCCCCTATTTTCGCACACCCCAATATTGCGATTTATTTCTACCCCCTTTTGAAGTCTCCCTCTTTTCCCCGCCAACCAAAATATTGCACTTTATTTAAAATATTGTGCTTTATTTCTAAACCTCTCCACCGTTTAGGACGCTCCACCTTTTCCCGCCCCCCCCAATATTGCTCTTCATTCCTAACTCCACTTTAACAGCTCCCCCTTTTGCCCGCCGACCAAAATATTGCGCTTTATTTCTAAACCCCCTCCCCCGTTTAGGATGCTCCCCCTTTTCCCGCGCACCCCAATATTACACTTTATTTAAAAAAAACCATTTAGAACGCTCACCCCTTTTCCCCCACACCCCTATATTACGCTTTATTTCTAACCCCCCGTTTAGAACACTCACCATTTTTCGCAAACCCGAATATTGCGCTTTCTTCCTAAACCCCCTCCCCCGCTTACAGCGCTCCCCTTTTTTCACGCACACCAATATTGTGCTTTATTTCCATCCCCCGCTTAGAACGCTCCCCCCTTTCCACGCACCCCAATATTGGGCTTTATTTCAAAAACCCGTTTAGAACGCTCCCCCTCTTCGCCGCACGCCAAAATTGCGCTTTTTATCCTCTTTTGAACGCTCCCTCTTTTCCCCACCAACCAAAATATTGCGATTTATTTCAAATATTGCGCTTTATTTCTAACCCCCGCTTAGACAGCTCCCCATTTTTGCACACCCCAATATTGCGTTCTATTTCAAAACCACCTGTGAAGAACGCTCCCCCTATTTTCACGCACCCCAATTTTGCGATTTATTTCTAACCCCTTTTTGAACGCTCCCTCTTTTTCCCGCTAACCAAAATATTGCGCTCTATTTAAAATATTGCGCTTTATTTCTAAACCCGACCACCCTTTAGGAGGCTTCCCCTTTAACCGCCCTCCACCAATATTGCACTTTATTCCTAACCCCACTTTGAACGCTCCCTCTTTTTCCCGCCAACCAAAATATTGGGCTTTATTTCTAACCCCCCTCCAGCGTTTAGGACGCTCCCCCGTTTCCCGCGCACCCCAATATTACACTTTATTTCAAAAACCCATTTAGAACGCTACCCCTTTTCCGGGCACCCCAATATTGCGCTTTATTGCTAACCCTCTTTTGAACGATCCCCCTTTTTCCCGCCAACCAAAATATTGCGATTTATTTCATATATAGCGCTTTATTTCTAAACCCCGCCTCCCCCACTTAAAACGCTCCCCATTTTTCGCGCACCCGCATATTGCGCTTTATTCCTAAACCCCCTGCCCCGCTTACACAGCTCTCCCATTTTTCGCATACACCAGAATTGCGCTTTATTTCTAACCCCCGCTTAGAACGCTCCCCCTTTTCTGCGCACCCCAGTATTGTGCTTAATTTCAAAAACCCGCTTAGAATGCTCCCTCTTTTCCAGGCACCCCAATATTGCGTTTATCTCTAACCCTCATTTGAACACTCCCCCTTTTCCTGCACACCACAATATTGCGCTTTATTTCTTACCTCCCGCTTAGAACACTCCTCCTTTTTACGAGCACCCCAATATTGTGTTTTATTTAGAAACCCCCTCCCCCACTTGAAACACTCCTCATTTTCACGTACCCAAATATTGCGTTTTAGTCCTAAGCCTCTCACCCACTTAAAACGCACCCACTTTTTTCGCGCACACCAATGTTGCACTTTATTTCTACCCCCCGCTTAGAACACTCCCCCTTCTTTCGCACACACCAATATTGCGCTTTATTTCAAAACCCCCGTTTAGAACGCTCCCCCTGTTCTCGCACACCCCAATATTGCGCTTAATTTCTATACACCCGTTCAGAACGCTCCCCCTTTTCCCGCACACCCCAATATTGCACTGTATTTCTATCACCCTTTTGAACGCTCCCTCTTGTTTCCCGCCAACCAAAATATTGCGCTTTATTCAAAATATTGCGCTTTATTTCTAGACCCCCCTCCACCGTTTAGGGCGCTCCCCCTTCTCCCGCCCCCCAAATATTGCGGTTAATTCCTAGCTCCACTTTGAACGCTCCCTCTTTTTACCGCCAACCAAAATATTGTGATTTATTTCAAATATTGCGCTTTATTTCTAACCCCCATTCAGAACGCTCCCCCTTTTTTCGCGCACCCCAATATAGTGCTTTATTTCTCACCCCCCTTTGAACGCTCCCTCTTTTTCCTGCCAACCAAAATATTGCGCTTTATTTAAAGTGTTGCACTTTATTTCTAAACTCCTCCACCGTTTAGGACAGCTCACCTTTCCCGCGCTCCCCAATATTGTGTTTTATTCCTGACCCCCCTTTGAACGCTCCCTCTTTTCCCCGCCAGCCAAAATATTGCGCTTTGTTTCTAACCCCCCTCCCCCATTTAGTATGCTCCCCCTTTTCCCGCGCACCCCATTATTACGCTTTCTTTCTAACCCCCCGCAAAGAAAGCTCCCCCCTTTTTCGCGCACCCCAATATTGCGCTTCATTTCTAAACTCCCTCCCCAAATTAAAACGCTCCCTATTTTTCTCGCACCCGAATTTTGTGCTTTATTCCTAAACCTCCTCCCCCGCTTATATAGCGCTCCCCATTTTTCACGCATAGCAATATTGTGCTTTATTTCTAAGCCCCACTTAGAGCTCTCCCCATTGTCCGCGCACCCCAATATTGCGATTTCTTTCAAAAACCCGTTTAGAACGCTCCACCGTTGCTGCGCACCCCAATATTGCACTTTATGTCAAAAGCCCCCATTTAGAACCCTCCCCCTTTTCAGCACACACCAATATTTCGCTTTATTTCCGACCCTCTTTTGAATGCTCCCTCTTTTACCCGCCAACCAAAATATTGCGATTTATTTCAATTATTGCGCTTTATTCCTTAACCCTCTCCCCCACTTAAAACGCTCCCCCTTTTTTGTGCACACCAATATTTCGCTTAATTTCTCACCCCCGCTTCGAAGGCTCCCCCTTTCTTCCCGCACCCCAATATTGCGCTTTATTTCAAAACCCACCTTTAAGAAAGTTCCCCTTTTCCACACAATCCAATATTGCGCTTTATTTCTAAGCCCGTTCTGAAGTCTCCCTCTTTTTCCAGCCTACCTAAATATTGCGCTTTATTTCAAACATTGCGCTTTATTTCTAAACACCCGTTTAGACCGCTCCCCCTTTTCCCGGGCACCCCAATATTTCGCTTTATTCCTAACCCCCCGTTTAGAACGTTCCCTTTTTTTTCACGCACACCAATATTTCGCTTTATGTCTAACCCCCCGCTCAGAACACTCCCCATTTTTCGCGAACCCCAATATTGTTCTTTATTTCTAAACATCCTCCCCCACTTAAAACGCTCCTCATTTTGCGCACCCGAATATTGCGCTTATTCCAAAACCCCCTTTCCCGCTTAAAGCGCTCCCCCTATTGTCTCGCACACCATTATTGCACTTTATTTCTAAGCCCCACATAGAACGCTCCCCCTTTTCCCGCACACCCCAATATTGCGCTTTATTTATATACACCCGTTCAGAACGCCCCCCTTTTTTCACGCACACCAACATTGCGTTTCATTTCTAACCCCCTTTGAACGCTCCCTCTTTTTCCCGCCAACCAAAATATCGCGCTTTATTTAAAATATTGTGCTTTATTTCTAAACCCCTCCACAGTTTAGGACGCTCCCCCTTTTCCCAACCCCCAATATTGCGCTTTATTCCTAACCCCACTTTGAAAGTTCCCTCTTTTTCCTGCCAACCAAAATATTGTGCTTTATTTCTAAACCCCCTCCCCCGTTTAGGACGCTTCCCCTTTTCCCATGCACCCCAATATTACGCTTTATTTCTAACCCCCGCTTAGAAAGCTCCCCTTTTTTTTGCGCACACCAATATTGTGATCTATTTCTAACCCCTCTCCCCCACTTGAAACGCTCCCCATTTTTCGGGCACCCGAATATATTGCTTTATTCCTAAACCACCTCCCCTGCTTACAGCGTTCCGCCTTTGTTCACGCACACCAGTATTCTGCTTTATTTCCAAGCTCCGCTTAGAATGCTCCCTCTTCTCCGCGCACCCCAATAGTGCGCTTTATTTCCAAAACCCGTTTAGGACACTCCCCCTTTTCTGCGCACCCCCAATATTGCGCTGTATTTCAAAACCTTCCGTTTAGAACGCTCCCCCTTTTCCACGCATCCCAATATTGCCCTTTATTCCTAACCCTCTTTTGAACGCTCCCTCTTTTCCCGCTAACCAGAATATTGCGATTTATTTCAAATATTGCGCGATTTATCCCTAAACACCCGTTCAGAATGCTCCCCCTTTTCCCGCTCACGCCAATATTGCGCTTTATTTCTACCTCCCCATTTAGAAGGTGGCCCTTTTTCATGCACCCAAATGTTGCGATTTATTAAGACACCCCCTCCCCCGCTTAAAAACGCTCCTCATTTTCCGCACACCCGAATATTGCGATTTTATTCCTAAACCCATTCCCCCACATAAACGCTCCCCCTTTTTTCGCGCCCACCAATATTGCGCTTTATTTCAAAACCTCCCATTTAGAACGCTCCCCCTTTCCCACACACCCCAGTATTGCGCTTTATTTCTATACACCTGTTCAGAATGCTCCCCCTTTTTTCCACACACCCCAATATTGCACTTCATTTCTAACCCCCTTTGAATGCTCCCTCTTTTTCCCACCAACCAAAGTATTGCACTTTATTTAAAGTATCTCGCTTCCTTTCTAAGCACCTCCACGGTTTAGGACGCTCCCCCTTTTCCCTCCCCTGAATATTTCGCTGTATTCCTAACCCCATTTTGAACACTCCCTCTTTTTCCCGCCAACCAAAATATTGCCCTTATTTCTAAACCCCCTTCCCCGTTTAGAACACTCCCCCTTTTCCCGTGCACCCCAATATTACGCTTTATTTCTAAACTCCCGCTTCGACCGCTCCCCCTATTTTGAGCACCCCAATATTGCGCTTTATTTGTAAACTCCCTCCCCAACGTAAACTCCCCCTTTTCTGCGCACCCCAATATTGTGCTTCATTTGTAATCCTCTTTTGAACGCTCCATCTTTTTCCCTGCAACCAAAATATTTGAGATTTATTTTCAAATATTGTGCTTCATTTCTAAAAATCCATTCAGAAAGCTCCCCCTTTTCCTGTGCACTCCAGTATTGGCACTTTATTTCTAACCCCCGCTTAGAATGGCTCCCCCGTTTCCTTGCAGCCCAATATTGCGCTTTACTTCTACACACCCGTTCAGAACGGTCTCCCCTGTTTCGCGTACCCCAATATTGCTCTTTATTTCTACCCCCTTTTGAACACTCCCTCTTTTTCCCGCCAAGAAAAATATTGCGCTTTATTTGAATTATTGCGCTTTATTTCTAAACCCCCTCCACCGTTTAGGTCGCTCCCCCTTTTCCCGCCCCCAATATTGCGCTTTATTTCTAACCCCACTTTGAACGCTCCCTCTTTTTCCCACCAACCAACCACCCACCAACCATATATTGTGCTTTATTTCTAAACTGCTTCCCCCGTTTAGGACGCTCCCCCTTTTCCCGTGCACCCCACTATTACAATTTATGTCTAACCCCCTGCTCAGAACACTCCCCCTTTTTTCGCGCACCCCAATATTGCTCTTTATTTCTAAACATCTTCCCCCACGTATAACGCTCCACATTTTGTGCACCCCAAATATTGCGCTTATTCCTAACCCCCCCTTTCCCGCTTAAAGCGCTCCCCCTTTTGTCGTACACACCATTATTGCACTTCATTTCTAACCCCCGCATAGAACGCTCCCCCCTTTTCCCGCACACCCCAATATTGCGCTGTATTCCATATACCCGTTGAGAATGCTCCCCCTTTTTTCGAGCAGACCAGTATTGCGCTTCATTTCTAACCTGCTTTTGAATGCTCCCTCTTCTTCCCACCAACCAAAGTATTGTGATTTGTTTACAATATTGCGCTTTATTTCTAAACACCCGTTTAGAGCGCTCCCATTTTCCTGGGCACCCCAATATTACGCTTTATTTCTAAACTCCCCCGCTTAGAATGCTCCCACTTTTTCGCACACCCCAATATTGCGCTTTATTTTGAAACCCCCTTCCCCACTTAAAACGCTCCTCATTTGTGCACATCCAAATATTGCGCTTTATTTCTAAACCCTCTCCCCTGCTTAGAACGGTCCCCTTTTTGGCACACCCCAATATTGGGCTTTATTTCTAACCCTCTTTTGAACGCTCCCTCTTTATCCCGCCAACCAAAATATTGCGAATTATTGCAAATATTGCTCTTTATTTCTAAACACCCTTTTGGAACGCTCCCCCTTTTCCCGTGCACCCTAATATTGTGCTTTATTTCAAATCCCCCGTTTAGAACGCTCCCCCCTTTCCTGTGCATCCCAATATTGCGCTTTATTTCCCACCCCCTTTGACCGCCTCCCCTTTTCGTGAGCCCCAATATTGCGCTTTATTTCTGAACCGTCTCCCCATTTAGGATGCTCCCCCTTTTCCGTGCACCCCAATAGTCCGCTTTATTTCTAACCCTCTTTTGACCGCTCCCTCTTTTTCCCACCAACCAAAATATTGCGATTTGTGTCAAATATTGTGCTTTATTTCTAAAGACCCATTTAGAACACTCCCCCTTTTCCTGCGCACCCCAATATTGCGCTTTATTTCAAACCTCCCAGCTTAGAACGCTCCCCCCTTTTCGTGCACCTCAATATTGCGCTTTATTTAGAAACCCCCCTCCTCCACTTAAAATGCTCCTCATTTTCGCGCACCCCAATATTGCGCTTTATTCCTAAACCCTCTCTCTGCCCCACTTAAAAAGCTCCCCATTTTTTCACGCACACCAATATTGCGCTTAATTTCCAACCCCGCTTAGAACCCTCCCCCTATTTTCGCGAACCCCTATATTGCCCTTTATTTCTAACACCGTTTTGAACGCTCCCTCTTTTTCCCGCTAACCAAAATCTTGTGCTCTATTTAAAATATTGCGCTTTATTTCCAAACCCCTCCACCATTTAGGACGCTTCCCCTTTCACAGCCCCTCCAGTATTGCGCTTTATTCCTAACCCCACTTTGAATGCTACCTCTATTTCCCGCCAACCAAAATATTGGACTTTATTTCTAAACCCCATCCAACGTTTAGGATGCTCCCCGCTTTCCCGCGCACCCCAATATTACGCATTACTTCAAAAACCCGTTTAGAACGCTACCCTTTTTCCGGGCACCCCAATATTGCACTTTATTTCTAACCCTCTTTTGAACAATACCTCTTTTTTCCCGCCAACCAAAACATTGCGATTTATTTCAAATATTGCGCTTTATTTCTAAAACCCCCTCCCCCACTTAAAATGCTCCCCATTTTTCACGCACCCGAATATTGAGCTTTATTCCTAAACCCCCTGCCCCGCGTACAGGTCTCTCCCTTTTTTCGCATACACCAATATTGCGCTTTATTTCTAACACCCGCTTAGAATGCTCCCTCTTTGCCGGGCACCCCAATATTGCATTTATCTCTAACCCTCTTTCGAACGCTCCCTCTTTTTCTCGCCAACCAAAGTATTGCGATTTATTTCAAATATTGCGCTTTATTTCTAATCCCCCGCTTAGAATGCTCCCCATTTTTTGCGCACCCAAATTTTGCGCTTTATTCCTAAACCCCATGCCCCGCTTACAGGTCTCTCCCCTTTTTTGCGTACCACAATATTGCACTTTATTTCTACCCCCCGCTTAGAATGCTCCCCCTTTTCCGGCCACCCCAATATTGCGTTCATCTCTAACCCTCTTTTGAACGATCCCTGTTTTTCCTGCCAACCAAAATATTGCGATTTATTTCAAATATTGCGCTTTATTTCTAATCCCCCCGCTTAGACCGCTCCCCTCACGCACCCGAATATTGTGCTTTATTTTGAAACCCCTCCCCCACTTAAAAGGCTCCTCATTTTCGCACCCCCGAATTCGGCGCTTTATTCCCAAACCCTCTCCCCCACTTAAAACGCTCCCCCTTTTGTCGCGCATCCCAATATTGGATTTTATTTTCAAAAACCCCCTGTTCAGAACGCTCCCCCTTTTCCCGCACACCCCATTCTATACAGCCATTCAGAATGCTCCCCCCAATATTTCGCTTTATTCCTAACCCCACTTTGAATGCTCCCTCTTTTTCCCGCCGCCCAAAATATTGCGTTTCATTTCTAATCCCCCTCCCCGTTTAGGACGCTCCCCTTTTTCCCCGCGCACACCATTATTACGCTTTATTTCTATACCCCCGCTTCGAACGCTCCCCCTTTTTTGCGCACCCCAATATTGTGCTTCATTTATAAACCCCCTCCCCCACTTAAAAACGCTCACCATCTTTCATGCACACGAATATTGCGTTTAATCCTAAACCCCCTCCCCCACTTAAAACGCTCCTCATTTTCACGCACCCCAATATTGCACTTTATTTCTCACCCCCTTTTTAACGCTCCCTCTTTTTCCCGCCAATCAAAATATTGCGCTTTATTTAAAGTATTGCCCTTTATTTCTAATCCCATCCACCGTTTAGGACGCTCCCCCTTTTTCCCAACCCCCAATATTTCGCTTTATTCCTAACCCCCCTTTGAACGCTCCCTCTTTTTCCTGCCAACCGAAATATTGCGCTTTATTTCTAAACACCTTCCACTGTTTAGGACGCTCCCCTTTTTCTCCGCTCCCCTATATTACGCTTTATTTCTAACCCCCCGTTTAGAACGCCCCCTTTTTTGTGTACCCCAAAATTGCGCTTTATTTCTAAACCACCTCCCCCACTAAAAACGCTCACCGTTTTTCGTGCACCCGAATATTTTGCTTTGTTCCTAAACCCCCTCCCCCACTTACAGCGCTCCCCCTTTTTTCCAGCACACCAATATTGCACTTTATTTCTAACCCCCGCTTAGAACGCTCCCCCTTTTCCACGCACCCCAATGTTGCGCTTTATATCTAACCCTCTTTTGAACGCTACCTCTTTTTCCTGACAAACAAAATATTGCGATTTATTTCAAATATTGCACTTTATTTCTAATCCCCCTGCTTAGAACGCTCCCCCTTTTTTCACGCACTCCAATATTGTTGCTTTATTTTGAAACCCACTCCCCCACTTTAAAACCCTCCTCATTTTCACACACCCGAATATTGCCGCTCTATTCCTGAACCCTCTCCCCCACTTAAAACGCCCCTCATTTTCGTGCACCCGAATATTTTGCTTTATTCCTAAACGCTCTCCCCCGCTTAGAACTCTTCCCCTTTTTTGTGCACCTCAATATTGCGCTTTATTTCAAAGCCCCCCCGTTTAGAACGCTCCCCCTTTTCCCGCACACCCTAATATTGCTATTCATTTTTATACACGCGGTCAGAACGCTCCCCTATTTTCACGCACCCCAATTTTGCACTTTATTTCTAACCCCCTTTATAACGCTCCCTCTTTTTCCCGCCAATCAAAATATTGCACTTTATTTAAAATATTGCCCTTCATTTCTTAACCCATCCACCGTTTAGGAAGCTCCCCCTTTCTCCGTCGCCCCCCGCAATATTGCGCTTTATTCCTAACCCCACTTTGAAAGCTCCCCCTTTTTCTCACCGACCAAAATATTGCTCTTTATTTCGAACCCCCCTCCCCCGTTTAGGACGCTTCCCGTTTTCCCGTGCAACCTAACATTGCGCGTTATTTTAAAAACCCGTTTAACACGCCCCCCCCAATCCGTGCACCCAAATATTGCTCTTTATTTCTAAACCCTCGTTTAGAACACTCCCCCTTTTCCACGCACCCCAAATATTGCACTTTATATCTAACCCTCTTTTGAACGCTACCTCTTTTCCCAACAAACAAAACATTGCGATTTATTTCATATATTGCGCTTTATTTCTAATCCCCCGCTTAGAACGCTCCCCCTTTTCCCGCGCACCTCAATATTGTGCTTTATATCCAATCCCCCGCTTAGAACGCTCCCCCTTTTTTCGCACACCCCAATATTGCGCTTTATTTAGAAACTCCCTCCCCCACTTAAAAACGTTCCTCATTTTCGTGCACGCGAATATTCCGCTTTATTCCTAAACCCTCTCCTCCACTTAAAACGCTCCCCCCTTTTCACACACACCAATATTGCGTTTTATTTCAAAACTCCCCGTTTAGAACGCTCCCCCGTTTTCCCACAAACACCAATATTGCGATTTATTTCTATACAGCCATTCAGAACGCTCCCCCTTTTTTCGCGCACCCCAATATTGTGCTTTATTTCTAAACGCCCTCCCCCGCTTGCAGCGCTCCCCCTTTTTCATGCAAACCAATATCACGCTTTATTTCTACCCCCCGCTTAGAATTCTCCCCCCTTTTCCGAGGCATCCCAATATTGCCCTTTATTTCATACCCTCTTTTAAACGCTCCCTCTTTTACCCGCAACCAAAACTACTGCCATTTATTTCAAATATTGCGCTTTATTTCTAGACCCCAGTTTAGAACGCTCCTCCTTTCCACGCACTCCCAATATTGCGCTCTTCTTCCAACCCCCCGCTTGCAGCGCTCCCCCTTTTTCTCGCACCCCAATTCCGCTTTATTTGTTAAACCCTCTCCCCCACTTAAAACGCTCCCCCTTTTTTCACGCAAACCAATATTGCAATTTATTCCTAACCCCCATTTAGAACGCTCCCCCTTTCCCCGCACACCCCAATATTGCGCTTTATTTCAACCCTCCCTTGTAGAACGTTACCCCTTTTTCCGTGCACTCCAATATTGCACTTTATTTCGAACCACCCCCGTTCAGAACTTCCCCCCTTTTCCATGCACTCCAATATTGCACTTTATTTCTAACCCCCATTAGAACGCTCCCCCTTTTCCCCTCCCCACCAAAATATGCGCATTACTTTAAACCCCCCTCCCCTGCTTAGAACGCTCCCCCTTTTCATGGCACACCCCAATTTTGCGCTTTATTCCCCCCCGCTTTAGAACACTCCCCCTTTCCCGCCCACCAAAATATTGTAATTTATTTTAAACCCCTTCCTCCGCTTAGAACGCTCCAACATTTTCCCGCCACACCCAATGCGCTTTATTTCAAACCCCTCCCCTCTTACAGCGCTCCCCTTTTCCGTGCACCACAATATTGCGCTTTATTTATAACCCCCATGAACGCTCCCCTTTTCCGGCCAATCAAAATATTGCGCTTCATTTCTAACCCCCCTCCCGTTTAGAACTCTCCCCCATTATTCCGCCCACCAAAATATTGTGCTTTACTTTACCCCCCGCTTTCCCCGCTCACAGCGATCCCCCTTTTCCGCGCACCCCAATAATGCGCTTTGTTTCTAAACCCCCGTTTAGAACGTTCCCCTTTTTCCCAGCTCCACAATATTGCGCGTTATTTCTAACCCCCCGCTTAGAACGCTCCCCCTTTTCGCGCACCCCAATATTGTGCTTTATTTCTTAACCCCTCCCCCGCTTACAGGGCTCCCCCTTTTCCGCGCACCCCAGTATTGTGCTTAATTTCTAAACACCCTTAGACGCTCCCCTTTTTCCCGCCCACCAAAATATTTCGCTTTATTTCCAACATTCCCTTTGAACCCTCCCCCCTTTTTCCCACACACTCCAATATTGCGCTCTATTTCTAACCCCCTCCCCATCTTAGAACGCCTGCCCTTTTTTCGCACCACCCCGATATTCGCTTTATTTCTAAACTCCCCCCCACTTACAATGCTCCCCCTTTATTTGCGCACCCCAATATTGTGCTTTATTTCTAACCCCGCGCTTAGAAGTCTCCCCCTTTTCCGCACACACCAATATTGCACTTTATTTCAAACCCCCTGGTTTAGAATGCTACCCCCTTTCCCACGCACCAGAATCTTGTGCTTTATTCCTAAACACTCTACCCCACATAAAAGCACTCCCCCTCTTTTGCATACAGCAATATTGTGACTTATTGCTAACCCCCGCTCTTAGAACGCTCCCCTTTTTTTCGAGCACCCCATATTGCGCTTTATTTCAAAACGCCCCGTTTACATTGCTCCCCCTTTTCCCACGCACCCCAATATTGCGCTTCATTTCTATACACCCGTTCAGAACGCTCTCCATTTTTTCACGCACCCCAATATTGTGCTTCATTTCTAACCCCTTTGAATGCTCCCTCTTTTTCCCACCAACCAAAATATTGCACTTTATTTAAAAGTATTGTGCTTTATTTCTAAACCCTCCACCGTTTAGGACGCTCCCCATTTTCCTGCCCCCAATATTTCACTTTATTCCTAACCCCACTATGAACGCTCCCTCTTTTTCCCGCCAACTAAAATATTGCGCTTTATTTTCTAAACTCCCTCCCCCGTTCTAGGACGCTCCCCCTTTTCCCGCACACCCCCAATATTACACTTTATTTCTAACCCCCCGCTTCGAACATTCCCTTTTTTGCGCACCCCAATATTGCCATTTATTATAAATCCCCTCACCACTTTAAAACTCTCACCATTTTTCCGCGGCACCCGAATATTGAATATATTCCTAAACCCCCTCCCCCTGTTACAGTGCTCCCCCTTTTTTCGAGCACACCAATATTATGCTTTATTTCTAACCCCCGCTTAGAACGCTCCCCTTTTTCCGTGCAGCCCAATATTGCGCTTTATGTCAAAAAACACGTTTAGAAAGCTCCCCCTTTCCCGCACCACCCCAATATTGCGCTTTATTTCTAACCCTCTTTTGAACGCTCCCCCTTTTTTCCCGCCCACCAAAATATTGCGATTTATTGCAAATACTGCGCTTCATTTTCTAAAAAACCCATTCAGAAAGCTCCCCCTTTTCCTGCGCTCACCAGTATTGTGCTTTATTTCTAACCCCCGCATAGAATGCTCCCCCGTTTCCGCACACCCCCAATATTGCGCTTAATTTCAAACCCCCCCTTAGAATGCTCCCCCTTTTCCCGCATGCCCCAGTATTGTGTTTTACTTCTATACACCTGTTAAGAATGGTCCCCCTTTTTTCGCATACCCCAATATTGCACTTTATTCCTATCCCCCTTTTTGAACGCTCCCTCTTTTTCCTGCCAAGAATAATATTGCCGCCTTATTTAAATCATTCAACTTTATTTCTAAACCCCTCCACCGTTTTAGGACGCTTCCGCCTTTCCCCGTGCACCCCAATATTACGCTTTATTTCTAACCACCGCTTAGAACGCTCCCCTTTTTCTTGCACACCAATATTGCCGATTTATTTCTAAACCCCCTCCACCATTTGATACGCTCCCATTTTTCGCACACCCGAATATAGTGCTTTATTCCTAAACCCCCTCCCCCGCTTACAGCGCTCCCCCTTTGTTCTTGCACACCAATATTGCCACTTTATCTTCTAAGCCCCGCTTCGAACGCTCCCCCTTTTTCCGCGCACCCCAATATTGTACTTTATTTCTATCGCCCTTTTGAACACTCGCCAACCAAAATATTGCGCTTCTTTCTAAACCCCTCCACCGTTTAGGGCGCTCCCCCTTTTCCCACCCCCCAGATATTGTGGTTTATTCCTAACGGCACTTTGAACGCTCCCTCTACTTCGCGCCAACCAAAATATTGCAATTTATTTCAAATATTGTGCTTTATTTCTAATCCCCCATTCTTTGAACGCTCCCTCTTTTCCCCGCCAACCAAAATAATGGCCGATTTATTTCAAATATTGCGCTTCATTTCTAAACACCCTCCCCCACTTAAAATGCTCCTCATTTTCACGCACCCGAATATTGTGCTTTATTTCTAAACCCCCTCCCCCACTTAAAACGCTCCCCCTTTTTCGCACACACCAATATTGCACTTTGTTTCAAAACCCCCCGTTTAGAACGCTCCCCCTTTTCCCACACACCTCAATATTGTTGCTTTATTTCTATACACCTGTTCAGGAACGCTCCCCATTTTTTCATGCGCCCCATATTGTGCTTCATTTCTAACCCCCTTTGAAGGCTCCCTCTTTTTCCCGCCAACCAAAATATTGTGCTTTATTTCTAACCTCCCCTCCCCCGGTTTAGGACGCTCCCCCTTTCCCGCGCACCGCAATATTACGCTCAAAGTCTAAGCCCCCGCTCAGAACATCCCCCTTTTTCACGCACCCCCTATTTTGCGCTCTATTTCTAAACCTCCTGCGCACCCAAATATTGTGCTTTATCCTAAAGCCCCTTCCCCGCTTGAAGCGCTCCCCCTTTTGTCGCGCACACCATTATTGCGCTTTATTTCTAACTCCCGCATAGAACTCTCCCCCTTTCCCACACACCCCAATATTGCGCTTTATTTCTACACACCCGTTGAGAACGCTCCCCCTTTTTTCGAGCACACCACTATTGCGCTTTATTTCTAACCCTCTTTTGAACGCTCCCTCTTTTCCTGCCAACCAAAATATTGTGACTTATTTAAAATAATGCGCTTTATTTCCAAACACGCATTTAGAACGTTCCCCTTTTCCCGCGCACCCCAATATTGTGCTTTATTTCTAACCTCCCCCTCTTAGAACGCTCCCACTTTTTTCACGCACCACAGTATTGCGCTTTATTTTGAAACCCCCTCCCGCACTTAAAACTCTCCTCATTTGCGCACATCCGAATATTGCGTTTTATTCCTGAACCCTCTCCCCCGCTTAGAATGGTCCCCCTTTTCGCACACGCCAATATTGCGCTTTATTTCTAATCCTCTTTTGAACGCTCCCTCTTTATCCCGCCAACCAAAATATTGCGATTTATTTCAAATATTGTGGTTTATTTCTAAACCCCCGTTTGGAATGCTTCCCCTTTTCTGCGCACCCCAATATTGCGTTTTTTTCTAACCCTCTTTTGAATGCTCCCTCTTTTCCCCACCAACCAAAATATTGTGCTTTATTTCTAATCCCTCTCCCCCGTTTAGAATGCCCCCCCTTATTCCACGCTCACCAATTTTGCGTGTTATTTCTAACCCCCCGCTTATAATGCTCCCTCTTTTCCATGCACCCCAATATTGCCCTTTATTTCTAACCCTCCCGTTTAGAACACTCCCCCTTTTCCGCGCACCCCAGTATTTCGCTTTAATTCTCACTCCACTTTGAATGCTCCCCCTGTTTCCCATCCACCAAAATATTGCGCTTTATTTTAAACCCCCTCCCCCACATAAAACGCTCCCCCTTATTCCGCGCACCCCAATATTGCGCTTTATTTTGAAACATCCCCAACCCTTAGAACGCTCCCCATTTTTCCCGCCCACTAAAATATTGCGCTTTATTTTAACTCCCTCCCCCGCTTAGAACGCTCCCCCTTTTCCGCGCACCCCAGTATTGCGCTTTATTTCAAAACCCCCGTTTAGAACGCTCTCCCTTTTCCCGCTCACCCCAATATTGCGCTTTATTTCTAAACACCCCGCTAAGAACTCTCCCCCTTTTTTCATGCATCCCAGTATTGCGTTTTATTTGGAAACCCCCTCTCCCACTTCAAATGCTCCTCATTTTCACGCAACCAAATATTGCGCTTTATTCCTAAACCCTCTCCCCACTTAAAGTGCTCCCCCTTTTTCGCGAACCCCAATATTGCGCTTTATTTCAACCCCCGTTTAGAACACTCCCCTTTTCCCGCACACCCCAATGTTGCACTTTATTGCCATACACCCGTTCAGAAAGCTCCCCCTTTTTTGCACACCCCAATATTTCGCTTTATTTCTAAACACCCTCCCCCACTTAAAACACTCCCCATTTTTCACGCACCCAAATACTGTGCTTTATTCCTAAACCCCCTCCCCCGCTTACAGCGCTCCCCCTTTTTATCCGTGAACAGCAATGTTGTGCTTTATTTTGAACACCCCCGCTTAGAACGCTCCCCCTTTTTTCACGCACACCAACATTGCGCTTCATTTCTAAACCCCTCCCCCACTTCAAACACTCCTCATTTTCACGCATCCGAATATTGCGCTTTATTCCTAAACCCTCTCCCCAACATAAAACGCTCCCCATTTTTTCACGCACCCAATAATGCTTTTTTGGTCCCACACCAATATTGCGTTTTATTTCTAACCCCCGCTTAGAACGCTCCCCCTTTTCCTGCACACCCCAATATTGTGCTCTATTTCTAAGCCTCTTTTGAACGCTCCCTCTTTTTCCCACCAACCAAAATATTGTCAATTGTGTAACATATTGCGCTTTACTTCTAAACACCCGTTTAGAAGGCTCCCCTTTCCCTGGGGACCCCAATATTGCGCTTTATTTCTAACCCCCCTCTTAGAACCCTCCCCCTTTTTTCGGGCACCTCAATATTGCGCTTTATTCCTAACCCCGCTTAGAACGCTCCCCCTTCTTTCACGAACCCCAATAATGCGTTTTATTTTGAAACCACCTCCCCCATTTAAAACGCTCCTCATTTTTGCACATCCAAATATTGTGCTTTATTCCTAAACCCTCTACCGCACTTAAAGCGCTCCCCCTTTCTGCACGCACCCAATAATGCGCTTTATTTCAAAATCCCCCATTTAGAACACTCCCCCTTTTCCCACATACCCCAATATTGCGCTTTATTCCTATCCACCCGTTCAGAATGCTCCCCCTTTTCACGGACCCCAATATTGCGCTTTATTTTGAAACCCACTCTCCCACTTAAAACACTCACCCTTTTCCCGCAGACCCCAATATTGCGCTTCATTTCTATACATCCGTTCAGAACACTCCCCTATTTTTGAGCACCTCAACATCGCGCTTTATTTCTAACCCCCTTTTCAATGCTCCCTCTCTTTCGTGCCAATCAACATATTGCGCTTTATTTAAAATATTGCGCTTTTTTCCAAACCCCTCCGCCGTTTAGGAGGCTTCCCTTTTCCCGCCCCCCAATATTGCGCTTTATTCCTAAACCCACTTTGAAAGCTCCCCCTTTTTCCCGCCCACCAAAATATTGCATTTCATTTTTAAACCTCTCCCCACTTATAAGTGGAGAAGCAGCGTGGCTCAGTGGAAAGAGCATGGGCTTTGGAGTCAGGGCTCATGAGTTCGAATCCCAGCTCTGCCACTTGTCGGCTGTGTGACTGTGGGCGAGTCACTTAACTTCTCTGTGCCTCAGTTCCCTCATCTGTAAAATGGGGATTAAGACTGTGAGCCCCACGTGGGACAACCTGATTCCCCTATGTCTACCCCAGCGCTTAGAACAGTGCTCGGCACATAGTAAGCGCTTAACAAATACCAACATTGTTATAATGCTCCCGCTTTACCCACGCTCCCCAATATTGCGCTTTATTTCTCACCCCACTTTGAACGCTCCCTCTTTTTCCCACCAACCGAAATATTGTGCTTTATTCAAAATATTGCGCTTTGTTTCTAAACTGCTCCACCGTTTAGGGCGCTCCCCCTTTTCCCGCCCCCCAAATATTGTGGTTTATTCCTAACTGCACTTTGAACTCCCCCTCTTTTTCGTGCCAACCAAAATATTGCGATTTATTTCAAATATTGCGCTTTATTTCTAATCCCATCGCTTAGACCGCTCCCCCTTTTTTGCCCACCAAAATATTGCGCTGTATTTTGAAACCCACTCCCCCACTAAAAATGCTCCTCATTTTCGCGCATCCCAATATTGCGATTTATTTCAAAGCCCCCCGTTTACAACGCTCCCCCTTTTCCCGCACACCCCAATATTGCGCTTCATTACTATACACCCATTCAAACGCTCCCCTATTTTTGCGCGCCCAATATTGCGCTTTATTTCAAAACCCCGTTCAGAACGCTCCCCTTTCCCTGGTACCCCAATATTGTGCTTTATTTCTATCCATCTTTTGAACGATCCCTCTTTTTCCCGCCAACCAAAATATTGCCATTTATTTCAAATATTGCGCTTTATTTCTAACCCCCGTTTAGAACGCTCCCCCTTTTTTCACGAACCCCAATTTTGCGCTTTATTTCAAAGCCACCCGTTAAGAACGCTCCCTCTATTTTCGCGCACCCCAATTTTGCGATTTATTCCTAACCCCGTTTTGAACGCTCCCTCTTTTTCCCGTTAACCCAAATATTGTGCTCTATTTAAAATATTGCGCTCTATTTCTAAACCACTCCACCCTTTAGGACGCTTCCGCTTTTACCGCCCTCCCCATATTGTGATTTATTCCTAACCCCACTTTGAATGCTCCCTCTATTTCCCGCCAACCAAAATATTGGGATTTATTTATAAACCCGCTCCAGCGTTTAGGATGCTCCCCCTTTTCCCGCGCACCCCAATATTATGCTTTATTTCAAAAACCCGTTTAGAACGCTACCCCTTTTCCGGGTATCCCAATATTGCACTTTATTTCTAGCCCTCTTTTGAACGATCCCTCTTTTCCCCGCCAACCAAAATATTGCGATTTATTTCAAATATTGCGCTTTATTTCTAACCCCCGCCACTTAAAACGCTCCCCATTTTTCGTGCACCCGAATATTGCGCTTTATTCCTAAACACCCTGCCCTGCTTATAGGGCTCTCCCTTTTTTGCATACACCAATATTGCGCTTTATTTCTAACCCCGCTTAGAACGCTCCCCCTTTTCCGGACACCCCAATATTGCGTTTATCTCGAACCCTCTTTTGAACGTGCCCTCCTTTTCCCGCCAACGAATATATTGCGATTTATTTCAAATATTGGGCTTTATTTCTAATACCCCGCTTAGAACGCTGCCCCTTTTTTCTCGCACCCCAATAGTGTGCGTAATTTTAAATCCCCTCCCCCACTTAATACGCTCCTCATTTTCACGCACCCGAATATTGCGCTCTAGTCCTAAACCCTCTCGCCCAATTAAAACGCTCCCCCTTTTTTCTCGCACCCCAATATTGCGCTTAATCTCAACCCCCCCGTTTAGAACGCTCCCCCTTTTCCCGCACACCTCTATATTGCACTTCATTTCTATACCCCCATTCAGAACACTCCCCTATTTTCGCGCACCCCAATATTGCACTTTATTTCTAACCCACTTTTTAACGCTCACTCTTTTTACTGCAAATCAAAATATGTCTCTTTATTTAAAATATTGCGCTTTATTTCTAAACCCCTCCACCATTTAGGACGCTTCCCCCTTTAACACCCCCCAACAATGCGCTTTATTCCTAACCCCACTTTGAAAGCTCCCCCTTTTTCCCGCCGACCAAAATATTGCACTTTATTTCTAAACCCACTCCCCCATTTAGGACGCTCCCCCTTTTCCAGCGCACCGCAATACTGCGTTTTATTTCCAACCCCCACTTAAAACGCTCCCCCATTTTCACGAACCCCAATATTGTGCTTTATTTCTAACACCGTTTTGAACGCTCCCTCTTTTCCCCGCTAACCAAAATATCGCGCTCTATTTGAAATGTTGTGCTTTATTTCTAAACCCCTCCACCGTTTAGGACGCTCCCCCATTTACCACCCACCCCCAATATTGCGCTGTATTCCTAACTCCACTTTGAACGCTCCTTCTTTTTCCCACCAACCAAAATATTGCGCTTTATTTCTAACCCCCCCAGCATTTAGGACGCTCTCCCATTTCCCGCGCAACCCAATATTATGCTTTATTTCAAAGACCCGTTTAGAACGCTCCTCCTTTTCCAGACACCCCAATATTGTGCTTTATTTCTAAACCTCTTTTGTACGTTCCCTCTTTTTACCGCCAACCAAAATATTGCGATTTATTTCAAACATTGTGCTTTATTTCTAAAACCCCTCCCCCACTTAAATCGTGCCCCATTTTGCACACCCAAATATTGCGATTCATTCCTAAACCGCCTGGCCCGCTTACTGTGCTCCCCCCTTTTTGGAGTACACCAATATCGTGCTTTGTTTCTAACACCCGCTTAGAAGGCTCCCCCTTTTCCCGCGGACCCAATATTGCGCTTTATTTCAAAACCCAGTTTAGAACGCTCCTTCTTTCGCTGGCACCCCAATATTGCGCTTTATTTCTTTCCTTCTTTTGAATGCTCCCTCTTGTTCCAACCAACCAAAACATTGCGATTTATTTCAAATATTGTGCTTTATTTCAAATATTGTGCTTTATTTCAAATAGTGCGCTTTATTTCTAATCCCATCGCTTAGAATGCTCCCCCATTTTCGCGCACCCCAATATTGCGCTCTATTTTGAAACCCCCCACTCAAAACGCTCTTCATTTCTGCGCACCCGAATATTGCTCTTTATTCTTAAACCCACTCCGCCACTTAAAAGGCTCCCCCTTCCTTCGCGCACCCCAATATTGCGCTTTATTTCAACCCCCCGTTTAGAACGCTCCCCCCTTTCCCGCACACCCCAATATTGCACTTCATTTCTATACACCCGTTCAGAACGCTCCCCTATTTTCGAGGACCTCAACATTGCGCTTTATTTTGAAACCCCCTCCCCGTTTAGGACGCTCCCCCTCTTCCCCTGCACCCCTGTATTACGCTTTGTTTCTAACACCCCGTTTCAAACGCTCAAAATTTTTCGCCAACCCTAATATTGCGCTTTCTTCCTAAATCCGCTCCCCCGCTTACAGCGCTCCCCTTTTTTCGTGCACACCAATAATTCGCTTCATTTCTAACTCCCACTTAGAACGCTGCCCCTTTTTATCTCACACACCAATATTGCGCTTTATTTCTAACCCCCGCTTAGAACGCTCCCCCTTTTCCACCTTCCCCATTATTGCTTTTAATTTCAAAAACGCATTTAGAACGCTCCCCCTTTTCCGCAAACCCCAAAATTGCGATGTTTTTCTAACCTTCTTTTGAATGCCTCCTCTTTTTATCACCACCAAAATATTGCGATTTATTTCAAATATTGCGCTTTATTTTTAAGCCCCACTTAGAACGCTCCCCTTTTTTCGCGCACCACAACATTGTGCTTCATTTGTAACCCTCTTTTGAACGATCCTTCTTTTTCCCGCCAACCAATATTGTGATTCATTTCAAATATTGCGCTTTATTTCCAACCCCCGCTTAGAATGCTCCCCCTATTTTCGCGAACCCCAATATTGCGCTTTATTTCTAACACCGTTTTGAACGCTCCCTCTTTTTCCTGCTAACCAAAATATTGCACTCTATTTAAAATGTTGTGCTTTATTTCTAAGCCCCTCCACCGTTTAGGACGCTCCCCCATTTTCCGCACACCCCCAATATTGCGCTTTATTTCTAACCCCCGCTTAGACCGCTCCCCCTTTTCTGCCTTCCCCATTATTGCCTTTAATTTCAAACCCCGTTTAGAACGCTCCCCCTTCTCTGCGAACCCCAACATAGCGCTTTTTTCTAACCCTCTTTTGAATGCCTCCTCTTTTTCCACCAACCAAAATATTGCGATTTATTTCAAATATTGTGCTTTGTTTCTAACACCATTTTGACCCCTCCCTCTTTTTCCCGCTAACCAAAATATTGTGTTCTATTTAAAATGTTGTGCTTTTTTTCTAAACCCCTCCCCCGTTTAGGACGCTCCCCCATTTACCGCCTACCCCCAATATTGCGCTTTATTTCTAACCCCCTCCCCCACTTAAAACGCGCCCCATTTTCGCACACCTGAATATTGCGCTTTATTTCAAAAACCCGTTTAGAACGCTCTCCCTTTCGCTGGCACCCCAATAATGTGCTTTATTTCTATCCCTCTTTTGAACACTCCCTCTTTTTTCCTGCCAACCAAAATATTGCGATTTATTTCAAATATTGCACTTTATTTCAAATATTCCGCTTTATTTCTAATCCCATCGCTTAGAACGCTCCCCCTTTTTTGCACATCCCAATATTGCGCTTAATTTTGAAACGCACTCCCCCACTTAAAACACTCCTCATTTTCGCGCACCCGAATATTGCTCTTTATTCTTAAACCCACTCCACCACTTAAAACGCTCCCCTTTCTTCGCGTACCCCAATATTGCGCTTTATTTCAAACCCCCCGGTTAGAACGCTCCCCCTTTTCCCGCACACCCCAATATTGCACTTCATTTCTATACACCCGTTCAGAACGCTCCCCTATTTTCGAGGACCTCAATATTGTGCTTTATTTTGAAACACCCTCCCCGTTTAGGACGCTCCTCCTTTTCCCCTGCACCCCTGTATTACGCTTTGTTTCTAACACCCCGTTTCAAACGCACAAAATTTTTCGCAAACCCGAATATTGCGCTTTCTTCCTAAACCTGCTCCCCCGCTTACAGCGCTCCCCTTTTTATGTGCACGCCAATATTGTGCTTTATTTCTTCACCCCGCTTAGAACGCTGCCCCTTTTTTCCTCACACACCAATATTGCGCTCTATTTCTAACCCCCGCTTAGAACGCTCCCCCTTTTGCCCTTCCCCATTATTGCCTTTAATTTCAAATGCCAGTTTAGAACGCTCCCCCTTTTCCACGAACCCCAACATTGCTATTCTTTCCTAACCCTCTTTTGAATGCCTCCTCTTTTCCCACCAACCAAAATATTGCGATTTATTTCAAATGTCGCGCTTTATTTCTAAGCCCCGCTTAGAACGCTCCCCCCTTTTTCGCGCACCACAATATTGTGCTTTATTTGTAACCCTCTTTTGAACGATCCTTCTTTTTCCTGCCAACCAAAATTTTGCGATTTATTTCAAATACTGTGCTTTATTTCCAACCCCCGCTTAGAATGCTCCCCCTATTTTCGCGAACCCCAATATTGCTTTATTTTTAACACCGTTTTGAATGCTCCCTCTTTTTCCGCTAACCAAAATATTGTGCTCTATTTAAAATGTTGCTTCATTTCTAAACCCCTCCACCGTTTAGGATGCTCCCCCATTTACCGCCCACCCCCAATATTGTGCTTTATCACTAACCCCCTTCCCCACTTAAAACGCACCCCATTTTCGCACACCCAAATATTGTGCTTTATTCCTAAACCGCCTGCCCCTCTTTCAGCGCTCCCCCCTTTTCGTGTACACCAATATTGCGCTTTATTTCTAACCCCCGCTTAGAAGGCTCCCCCTTTTCCCACGGACTCCAATATTGCGCTTTATTTCAAAAACGCGTTTAGAGCGCTCCCCTTTCACTGGCACCTCAATATTGCGCTTTATTTCTCTCCCTCTTTTGAATACTCCCTTTTTCCTACCAACCAAAATATTGCGATTCACTTCAAATATTGCGCTTTATTTCTAATCCTATCGCTTAGAACGCTCCCCCTTTTTTAGGTCACCCCAATATTGCGCTTTATTTTGAAACCCACTCCCCCACTCAAAACGCTCCTCATTTTCGCGCAACTGAATATTGCACTTTATTCCTAAACCCCCTCCGCCACTTAAAACGCTCCCCCCTTTTTCGAGCACCGCAATATTGCGCTTTATTTCAAAACCCCCCAGTTTAGAACGCTCCCCCTTTTCCCGCACACCCCAATATTGCGTTTCATTTCTATACACCCGTTCAGAATGCTCCCTTATTTTCGCGCCCCCAATATTGTGCTTTATTCCTAACACCCTTTTTAATGCTCCCTCTTTTTCCCGCTAATCAAAATATTGTGCTTTATTTAAAATATTGCACTTTATTTCTAAACCCCTCCAATGTTTAGGACGCTCCCCCTTTTACCGTCCACCCCCAATATTGCGCTTTATTCCTAACCCCATTTTGAACGCTCCTCTTTTTCCCATCAACCAAAATATTGCGCTTTATTTCTACCCCCCTCCAGCGTTCAGGACGATCCCCCTTTTCCCGCGCACCCCAATATTATGCTTTATTTCAAAAACCCGTTTAAAACGCTCCCCCTTTTCCGCACACCCCAATATTGCGCTTTATTTCGAACCCTCTTTTAACGCTCCCGCTTTTTCCCGCCAACCAAAATATTGCGATTTATTTCAAATATTGCACTTTATTTCTAACCCCCTCCCCCACTTAAAACGCGCCCCATTTTTCGAGCACCCCAATATTGTGCTTTATTTGTTACCCTCTTTTGAACGATCCCTCTTTTCTTGCCAACCAGAATATTGCAATTTATTTCAAATATTGTGCTTTATTCCTAACCCCGTTCAGAACGCTCACCTTTTTTCGCGCACCCCAATTTTGTGCTTTATTTCAAAACCACCCATTAAGAACGCTCCCTCTATTTTCGCTCACCCCAATTTCGAGATTTATTTCTAACCGTGTTTTGAATGCTCCCTCTTTTTCCCGCTAACCCAAATATTGCGCTCTGTTTAAAATATTGCGCTATATTTCTAAACCCCTCCACCGTTTAGGACGCTCCCCCATTTACCGCCCACCCCGAATATTGTGCTTTATTCCTAACCCCACTTTGAACGCTCCTTCTTTTTCACACCAACCAAAATATTGCACTTTATTTCTAAACCCCCTCCAGCATTTAGGACGCTCTCCCTTTTCCCGCACACCCCAACATTATGCGTTATTTCAAAAACCCGTTTAGAACGCTCCTCCTTTCCGGACCGCACCCCAATAATGCGCGCTTTATTTCTAAACCTCTTTTGAACAATACCTCTTTTTCCCGCCAACCAAAATATTGCGATTTATTTCAAATGTTGCGCTTTATTTCTAAACCCCTTCCCCACTTAAAACGCTCCCCATTTTTCGCGCACCAGAATATTGCGCTTTATTCCTAAACCCCCTGCACCGCTTACAGAGCTCTCCCTTTTTCGCGTACACCAATATTGCGCTTTATTTCTAACCCGCGCTTAGAACTCTCCCCCTTTTGCGGACACCCCAATATTGCGTTTATCTCTAACCCTCTTTTAAACGCTTCCTCTTTTCCCCTCCAACCAATATATTGCGATTAATTTCAAATATTGTGCTTTATTTCTAATCCCTCGCTGAGAACGCTCCCCCTTTTTTCGCGCACCCCAATATTGCGCTTAATTTTGAAACCCCCTCCCCCACTTAAAACGCTCCTCATTTTCACACACCCGAATATTGCGCTCTATTCCTAAACCCTCTCCCCCACTTAAAACGCTCCCCCTTTTTTCTCACACCCCAATATTGCGCTTAACCTCAAACGCCCCCGTTTAGGATGCTCCCCCTTTTCCCGCACACCCCAACATTGTGCTTTATTCCTAACCCCACTTTGCAAGCTCCCCCTTTTTCCCGCCGACAAAAATATTGCACTTTATTTCTAAACCCCTCCCCCGTTTAGCACGCTCCCCCTTTTCCAGCGCACCCCAATATTGTGCTTTATTTAAAAAACCCGTTTAGAACGCTCCCCCTTTTCCCGCACACCACAATATTGTGCTTTATTTCTAACCCCCCGCTTAGAACGCTCGCCCTTTTTTCGCGCACCCCAATATTGCCTTTTATTTAGAACCCCCTCCCCCACTTGACACACTCCTCATTTTCGCGCACCCAAATATTGTGCTTTATTCCTAAACATCTCCCCAACTTAAAATGCTTCCCCCTTTTTCGTGCACACCAATATTGCGCTTGATTTCTAGCCCCCTTTTAGAACGCTCCCCCTTCATTTGCGCACCCCAATATTGTGCTTTATTTCAAAACCCCCGTTTAGAATGCTCCCCCTTTTCCCGCACACCCCAATATTGAGCTTAATTTCTATGCACCCATTTAGACGCTCCCCCTTTGTCCGTGCACCCCAATATTGCACTTTATTTCTATCGCCCTTTTGAATGCTCACCAATCAAAATATTGCGCTTTATTCCCTAATATTGTGCTTTATTTCTAAACCCCTCCACCGTTTAGGGCGCTCTCCCTTTTACCGCCCCCCAAATATTGTGGTTTATTCCTAATGGCACTTTGAACGCTCCCTCTTCTTCGCGCCAAACAAAATATTGCGATTTATTTCAAATATTGCGCTTTATTTCTAATCCCCCATTATTGAACCCTCCCTCTTTTCCTGCCAACCAAAATAATGCGATTTATTTCAAACACTGCGCTTCATTTCTAAACCCCCTCGCCCACTTGAAACGCTCCATATTTTTCGTGCACCCAAATATTGTGCTTTATTCCTAAACCCCCTGTCCTGCTTACAGTGATCCCCCTTTTTTCGCGCACACCAATATTGCGCTTCATTTCTATACACCCGTACAGAACGGCCCCCCTTTTTTCGCCACACCAATATTGCGCTTGATTTCAAAAACCCGTTTTGAACGCTCCCCCATTTCTGGGCAACCCAATATTGTGCTTTATTTCTAACCCTCTTTTGAATGCTCCCTCTTTTTCCCGCCAACCAAAATATTGTGATTTATTTCAAATATTGCACTTTATTTCTAATCCCGCCACTTACAACTCTCCTCCTTTATTCGCCCACCCCAATTTTGCCCTTAATTTTGACACCCTCTCCCCCACTTTAAGCGCCCCGCGTTTTTACGCACCCGAATATTGCGCTTTATTCCTAAACCCTCTCCCCTGCTTAGAACGCTCCCCCTTTTCCCGCACACCCCAATACTGCGCTTCATTTCCATACATCCGCTTTATTTTGAAACCCCTACCCCACTTAAAATGCTCCTCATTTGCACGCATCCGTATATTGCACTTTATTCCTAAATCCTCTCCCCCGCTTAGAGCAGTCCCCTTTTTTCGCGCACCCCAATATTGTGCTTTATTTCTACCCCTCTTTTGAACGCTCCCTCTTTATCCCGCCAACCAAAACATTGCGATTTATTTCAAATATTGTGCTTTATTTCTAAATACCCATTTGGAACGGTCCCCCTTTTCCCGCGCACCCCAGTATTGCGTTTTATTTCTCACCCCCCATGAAGGCCTCCCCTTTTTTTGCACACCCTAATATTGCGCTTTATTTCTAAGCCCCCTCTCCCATTTAGAAAGCTCCCCCTTTATTCCATGCAGCACAATATCGCGCTTCATTTCTAAGTCCCCTTTGAACGCTCCCCCTTTTTCCCGCCCACCAAAATATTGCATATCATTTTAAAACCCCTCCCAACTTAGAACGCTCCCCCTTTTCCGCACACCACAATATTGCGCTTTATTTCTAAGCACCCGTTTAGAACGCTCCCCCTTTCCCTCACAACCCAATATTGCTCTTTATTTCAAAACGCCCCGTTCAGAACACTCCGACTTTTTTCGCACACCCCAATATTGCAATTTATTTCTCACCCCCTTTTGAACGCATCCTCTTTTTCAGACCAACCAAAATACTGTGCTTTATTTAAAGTATTGCGCTTTATTTCTAAACCCCCACCATTTAGGATGCTCCCCCTTTTCCCGACCCTCAATATTTTGCTTTATTCCCAACCCCACTTTGAACGCTCCCTCTTTTTCCCGCCAACCGAAATATTTTGCTTTATTTCTAAACACCCTCCCCCGTTTAGGATGCTCCCCCTTTTCCCGCGCACCCCTATATAACGCTTTTTCTAACCCCCCGTTTAGAATGCTCCCCCTTATTTTGCGTACCCCAATAATGTGCTTTATTTCTAAACCCCCTCCCCCACTTAAAATGCTCACCGTTTTTCGCGCACCCGAATATTGTGCTTTGCACCTAATCCCCCTCCCCCACTTACAGCGCTCCCCTTTTTTCACGCACACCAATATTGTGCTTTATTTCTACCCCCCGCTTTAACGCTACCCCTTTTTTAGCGCACAACAATATTGCGCTTTATTTCTAACCCCCGCTTAGAACGCTCCCCCTTTTTTCGCATACCCCAATATTGCGCTTAATTTCAAAAACCCGTTTAGAATGCTCCCCCTTTTCCCGTGCACCCCAATATTGCGCTTTATTTCTAAACCCCAGCTTAAAATGCTCCGCCTTTTTTCGCATACCCCAATATTGCGCTTTTTTAAGAAACCCCTTCCTACACTTAAAACGCTCCTCATTTTCGTGCACCCGATTATAGCGGCTTATTCCTAAACCCTCTGCCCCACTTAAAACGCTCCCCACTTTTTCACGCACACCAATATTGCGCTTTATTTCCAACCCCCGCTTACAATACTCCTCCTTTTTTCACGCACCCCAATATTCTGCTTTATTTCAAAACCACCCGTTCAGAACGCTTTCCCTATTTTCGCGAACCCCAATATTGCACTTTATTTCTAATACCGTTTTGAACGCTCCCTCTTTTTCCCGCTAACCAAAATATTGCGCTCTAATTAAAATATTGCGCTTTCTTTTTAACCCCCCTCCACCGATTAAGGCGCTCCCCTTTTACCGCCCCCCAATATTGCGCTTCATTCCTAACCCCACTTTGAAGGCTCCCTATTTTTCCCGCCAACCAAAATATGGCGCTTTATTTCTAAAACCCCACCCCCGCTTACAGCGCTCCCCCTTTTCTCACACACCCCAATATTGCGCTTGATTTCTAAACCCCCACCCCCGCTTAGAACACTCCCTCTTTTTCCGCACCTCAATATTGCGCTTCATTTGTGAACCCTCTCCCCCACTTGGAGCGCTCCCCTTCTCCTGTCCACCCCAATATTGCGCTTCATTTCTAAACCCCCCTCCCCCGCTTAGAGCACTCCCCCTTTTTCCGTGCACCCCAATATTTCGCTTTATTTCTAAACCCCTCCCCAGCTTAGAACGCTCCCCTTTTACTGCCCACCACAATATTGCCCTTCATTTCTAAAACCCCCATCCCCCCTAGAGCGCTCCCCCGTTTCATTCTCCTCGACTTGAAACGGGGAAGAAGGGCTACCCTTATGAGGGCTTCTGGAGCCTAGAAGAAATGTAAGAGCCTCTTGAGGCTGGAGACCTGTGTTCTATTCCTGGCTCTGGTGACAGGATCTTAAAAAGATTCTACTTCGAGCAGTGCGATTAGAACTCACAACTTTGTTTTGCTAGGCAAAACCCTTAGCCCTAGTCCATTGAGGACCCCTACAATTCTGTCAAGTTTTCTTTTACTTTACTGTTTCTAATGTAATGAGGCTAATTAAGAACAGCTGAAATCAACTTACACTAAGATTGTAATAGGAAAGTTCTTTGTTTCTTCTCTTCCTTTCCTTCTTTCCTGCTTCTCAGCTCTAAGATCACTGGGGTGCCATGGATAACTAAAGGGAGAGGCTCATTGGCTGCTCAAGGCACCTCCATGACCTCAAATCCTTCTGTCATGCAGAGAGGGCACATGTCACATTTTCAGTCAGTGGGGGCGGGGGGTTGGCGGGTTGGGAGGAGCAGAGTAGTCAGGTTTGGTACTAGAGGTTGACTTGTATAGTTGTGCTGGACCTTCGGTCTCTGGAGAATGAGGCCCTCCTGGAGTAACAGAGCTGGGGTTTTGAGGAACGGGCCTCTCAGCGTCAATAGGGCATGCATTCATTCATTCATTCATTCATTCATTCATTCATTCATTCATTCATTCATTCATTCATTCGCACTTATTGAGCACTTACTGTTTGCAAAATGCTGTAGTAAGGGCTTGGGAGAGTCCAATCTAGCAACAAGCAGACACATTCTCTTCCCCAAAAGAGCTCACAGTCTAGAGGGGGAGGCAGACATGAACATAAATATATGAATAAATAAATAAGGGTGGAGTGTTGCAGTCAGCTTAGCTGAAGTGGTCTGTCTATACATCTCATCTCTTCTGATGATAGGTTCAATGTTTGGTGGGGGAGAGGGAAAATGGTGTCTGCAAAAGAAACCTATGTTATCTGCAGTCTCTACCCCTCCTTCCCACAGCTATGAGACAACAGAAGTCTGCTGGAGACAGAAGGGTTGGGTCCTCAGAGGCAAGATCTCAAAGGGCAGGATGAGGGAACTGGCATCTCAGGCTACGACTCATCCATGTGTCTCTTGAGATCAGGTTCGACAACTCCCGATGGGTTTCCGTCAGGACCGGTGGAGAAGGTCCAGCGACACCTTGCTTCCGTTAGACCCAGACGCTACGGCTTCCTACCCAAAGGAGGGATCTGCAGTGAGACCTGTGTCTTGGAAGGGGCGGCGCGTGGGTGTGGGGACAAAGGGGAGAACGAGTCTGTCCTGTTGGCTCAGAAAATAGAAACAGTGTTTGCCTCCCAACCCACCCTCAAAAAATCTAAGTTGTCTGCAATCTCTTTGCCTCCTTCTCCAACCTGAGAAAGACTAGAGGCAGATGCATCAGAGGCCATCAAACAGAACCACAACACGCATGCACAAAATAAAAACAAACTCAGCTCTCTTCCTCTTCTCTCCCTCCCTTCTGTGTTTATTACAGTGGCCTGGCACATAGAGAAGCAGCAGGTTCAGTGGAAAGAGCATGGGCTTTGGGAGTCAGAGGATGTGGTTTCTAATCCCTGCTTTGCTACTTGTCCGCTGTGTTGACCTTGGGCAAGCCACTTCACTTCTCTGTGCCTCAGTCACCTTTTCTGGTAAAATGAAGATTAAGACTGGAAGTCCCATGTGGGGGCAGCCTGATTATCTTGTATCTACCCCAGCGCTTAGATCAGAGCTTGGCAGATAGTAAGCACTTAACAAATTCATTCATTCGATAGCATTTATTGATGCGCTTACTATGTGCAGAGCACTGTACTAAAGCGCTTGGGATGTACAAATCGGTAACAGATAAGACAGTCCCTGCCCTTTGACGGGCTTCCAGTCTAATCGGGGGAGACAGACAAAAAACAATGGCAATAAATAGAATCAAGGGGATGAACATCTCATTAAAACAATAGCAAATAAATAGAATCATAAATAGAATCAAGGGATGTACTCTCATTAACAAAATAATAGGGGAATGGAAATATATACAGTGAGCGGACAAGTACAGTGCTGAGGGGGAGAGGAAGGAGAGGAGGAGGAGCAGAGGGAAAGGGAAAAAGAGAGCTTAGCTGAGGGGAAGGTGAGGGGGGTAGGGGAGGAGCAGAGGGCGCAAAAGGAAAAGGGGAGCTCAGTCTGGGAAGGCCTCTTGGAGGAGGTGAGCTCTAAGTAGGGTTTGGAAGAGGGGAAGAGAATTAGTTTGGCGGAGGTGAGGAGAGAAGGCCATTCCAGGGCCACGGGAGGACGTGGCCCAGGGGTCGACGGCGGGATAGGTGAGGACGGGGGTCGGTGAGGAAGTGGGCAGCAGAGGAGCGGAGCGTGCGGGGTGGGCAGTAGAAAGAGAGAAGGGAGGAGAGGTACGGAGGGGGCGAGGCCGGAGTGAGGATGGAAGCCTTGAAGCCCTACCATAAGTTTAATCTATTATTATAGTAAGTGCTTAACACCACAATTATTATTATTACGATTAAATAGAGGAAATGAGGGCTTAGTGCGGGAAGACCTCTTGGGGGAGATGTGATTTTAGGAAGGCTCTGAAGGTGGGGAGAGTGACAGTCTGTCTGCTTTTAAGGTCCAAGCTGCCCTGACTGTTCCTTGGGTCCAGTGTCAGTGGGCCGTGAGGAGGGAACTCATACAGGACAGGAAGGTGGGGTGGGGGGTTCAGGCCAGAGATGAGATCCCCGAGACAGCTGCTTGTATTTTTTGTTTCCCTGGACAAACCCTTTCATGCTACAGATCCCATCTTATCCTAGCCCCTGCCCCCTTCCCTATCTTTCCCACAGTCACCCCCTCCTCCATGAAAGCGGCTGGGGCTTTCTCCCGTGACACCTGATCTCTAACCCAGCTGCTCCCAATCAGGTGGATTACTGACGTCAAGCGGCCCCGCCCTGACCTATATAAGCCTCCAGAGTGTGAGGCCATTTCAGAGCTGAATGTATTTTCTTTAATGTCTGTGTCTGTTGAGGTTAGGAGGAGGAAAGAGCTGTTGGGGGGTAATGAGGTGTTAACTTTTGGTTAACTTTGAACTTGTTTTTTGGCTTGCTAGTGCGGGGCGGGGGGGCTCGACTGGGCCTGGTAATTTCCTTGAACGATTCCCTTCTAGGCTAGAGGTATCATCCTGACCCTTTTCCTGATCTCCTTCATGCCTGTGAGGGAGTTGGGGAATGGGGTGAAGGACTTAACATATCATCCCATAAGACTTCCTGGCTTCTCAGACTGTTTTGTTCTCTAGCCTCTCTCTGTCGCTATGCAAATTCAGAGATACTTCCTTCGTGCAGTCAATCAGTAGTTTTTATTGAGTGGTTATTTTGTGTGGAACACTGTACTACAAGGTTGGGCGAGTACGGTACAACAGAATTAAGACATGTTTTCTGCAGGCCTGACTCGTCACCTTACTGTACCTATCCCCACTTTTCTGTTCTCATTGTGGTGTCATCTTCCCCTACCCCTTCAGATGTGCTTATTTTCACATATTAACATAGTTCCCTTTCAATTTTATAGGTCCAGCATCAGTTGAATGAGGAGGACCCAAATAATGTGGTCTGGGTAAGGAAAGCGTTTGAGTAGAAGAAGAATGATAATGATGGTCTTTGGTATGTGCTTATTATGTGCCAAACATTGTTCATTCATTCATTCAATTCCATAGTATTTTTTGAGCACTTACTGTGTGCAGAGCACAGTACTAAGTGCTTGGAATGTACAATTTGGCAACAGATAGAGACAATCCCTGCCCAATGACGGGCTTACAGTCTAAGTCGAGGAGGGAGATAGACAAAAACAAGACAACGTAATTACGATAAATAGAATCAAGGGAATGTACACCTTTATTTCTAAACCCCCTCCCCCACTTAGAACGCTCCCCCTTTGTCGTGCACCCCAATATTGCGCTTTATTTCTAATTCCATCGCTTAGAACGCTCCCCCTTTTTTCACACACCCTAATATTGCGCTTGATTTTAAACCCACTCCCCCACTTAAAACGCTCCTCATTTTCGCGGACCCGAATATTGCGCTTTATTCCTAAACCCACTCGGCCACTTAAAACGCTCCCCCTTTTTCTCGCACACCAATATTGCGCTTTATTTCAAAACCCCCCGTTTTGTACGCTCCCTATTTTCCCGTATACCCCAATATTGCGCTTCATTTCTATACACCCATTCAGAACGCTCCCCTATTTTCGAGCAACTCAACATTGCGCTTTATTTCTAACCCCCTTTTCAACGTTGCATCTCTTTCCAGCCAATAAAAATATTGCGATTTATTTCAAATATTGCACTTTATTCCTAAACCCCTCCCCCACTTAAAACACTCCCCATTTTGCGCACCCAAATATTGCGCTTTATACCTAACCCCCTGGCCCCTACAGGGATCTCCCTTTTTTCACGTACACCAATATTGCGCTTTATTTATAACCCCCGCTTATAATGCTCCCCTATTTTCACGCACCCCAATATTGCCCTTTATTTCTAACCCCCTTTAAAAGCTCTCACTTTTTCCCGCCCATCAAAATATGGCCTTTTATTCCAAATATTGTGCTTTATTTCTAAACCCCTCCACCATTTAGGACGCTCCCCCTATTCCGGCCCCTCAACATTGCCCTTTATTCCTAACCCCACTTTGAAAGGTCCCTCTTTTTCCCGCCGACCAAAAATATTGCACTTTATTTCTAAACCCCCTCCCCAGTTTAGGACGCTCCCCCTTTTCCAGTGCACTCCAATATTGCACTTTAATGAAAAAAACCCGTTTAGAACGCTCTCCCTTTTCCCAAGGACCGCGATTTTGCGCTTTGTTTCCAACCCCCGCTTAGAATGCTCCCCCTATTTTCGCGTACCACAATATTGCAATTTATTTCTAACAGTTTTGAACGCTCCCTCTTTTCCCCGCTAACCAAAATATTGTGCTCTATTTAAAATGTTGTGCTTTATTTCTAAACCCCTCCACCATTTAGGATGCTCCCCCATTTACCAGCCACCCCCAATATTGCACTTTATTCCTAACCCCACTTTGAACGCTCCCTCTTTTTCCCCGCCAACCAAAATATCGCGCTTTATTTCTAAACCCCCCTCCAGCATTAGGATGCTCCCCTTTTCCGCACACCCCAATATTATGCTTTATTTCAAAAAAAAGTTTAGAACGCTCCTCCTTTCTGGACACCCCAAAATTGCGCTTTATTTCTAAACCTCTTTTGAACGCTCCCTCTTCTTACCGCCACCAATATATTGCGATTTGTTTTCAAATATTGCGATTTATTTCTAAAACCCCACCCACTTAAATCATGCCCCATTTTTCGCGCACCCGAATATTGCACTTTATTCCTAAACCGCCTGCCCCACTTACAGCGCTCTCTCCTTTTGTGTACACCAATATTGTGCTTTATTTCTAACCCCCCTTAGAAGGCTCCCCCTTTCCCACGGACCACAATATTGTGCTTTTTTTCAAAAAAACCCGTTTAGAACGCTCCCCCTTTCGCGAGCACCCCAATATTGCACTTTATATCCTCTTTTGAACGTTCTCTCTTTTACCGCAACCAAAATATTGCGATTTATTTCCAATATTGCGCTTTATTTCTAACCCCACTCCTCCACACAAAATGCGCCCCATTTTTCGCGCACCCGAATATAGCTCTTTATTTACTAAACCAGCTCTCCCGCTTACAGCGCTCCCCGTTTTTTTTCGTGTACACCATATTGCGCTGTATTTCTAACCCCCGCTTAGAAGACTCTCCCTTTCCCAAGGACCTCAATATTGCGTTTCATTTCAAAAACCCGTTTCGAACGCTACCCCTTTCACGGACACCCCAATATTGCGCTTTATTTCTATCCCTCTTTTGAACGCTCCCTCTTTTCCTGCCAACAAAAATACTGCGATTATTTCAAAACATTGCGCTTTATTTCTATTTTCCGCGCACCCCAATATTGCGCTTTATTTTGAAGCCCACTCCACCACTTAAAACACTCCTCATTTTCACACACCCGAATTTTGCGCTTTATTCCTAAACCCACTCCGACACTTAAAACGCTCCCCATTTTCTCGTGCACCTCAATATTATGCTTTATTTCAAAATCCCCCATTAAGAACTCTCCCCCTTTTCCCGCACACCCCAATATTGCGCTTCATGTCTATACACCCATTCAGAACGCTCCCCTATTTTCAAGCACCTCAACACTGCGCTTCATTCCTAAACCCCCTCCCCGTTTAGGACGCTCCCCCTTTCCCCTGCACCCCTATATTACGCTTTGTTTCTAACACCCCGTTTAAGACGCTCAAAATTTTTCGCGAACTCGAATATTGCGCTTTCTTCCTAAACCCGCTACCCCGCTTACAGCGCTCCCCTTTTTTCGCACACACCAATATTGTGCTTCATTTTCTTAACCCCGCTTATAACGCTGCCCCTTTTTTATCGCACACCAATATTGCGCTTTATTTCTAACCACCGCTTAGAACACTCCCCCTTTTCCGCCTTCCCCATTATTGCCTTTAATTTCAAAAACCCGTTTAGAAAGCTCCCCGTTTTCCGCAAACCCCAATATTTCGCTTTTTTACTAGCCCTCTTTTGAATGCCTCCTCCTTTTCCCACCAACCAAAATATTGCTATTTATTTCAAATATTGTGCTTTATTTCTAACCCCCGCTTAGAACGCTCCCCCTTTTTCACGCACCACAATATTAAGCTTTATTTCTTAACCCTCTTTTGAACTATCCCTCTTTTTCCCCGCCAACCAAAATATTTCGATTTATTTCAAATATTGCACTTCATTTCTAACCCCTGTTTAGAACGCTCGCCCTTTTCTTCGCGAACCCCAATATTGCGCTTTATTTCTAACACCATTTTGAAAGCTCCCTCTTTTCCCCACTAACCAAAATATTGCGCTCTATTTTAAATGTTGCGCTTTATTTCTAAACCCCTCCACAGTTTAGGACGCTCCCTCATTTACCGCCCACCCCCAATATTGCGCTTTATTCCTAACCCCACTTTGAACGCTCCCTCTTTTTCCCGCCAACCAAAATATTGGCGCTTTACTTCTAACCCCCTCCAGCATTTAGGGCGCTCCCCCTTTTCCCGCACACCCCAATATTATGCTTTATTTCAAAAACCTGTTTAGAATGCTCCTCCTTTTTGGGACACCCCAATATTGCGCTTTATTTCTAAACCTCTTTTAAACGCTCCCTCTGTTTACCGCCAACCAAAATATTGTGCTTTACTTCTAACCCCCTCCAGCATTTAGGGTGCTCCCCCTTTTCCCGCACACCCCAATATTATGCTTTATTTCAAAAACCTGTTTAGAATGCTCCTCCTTTTTGGGACACCCCAATATTGCGCTTTATTTCTAAACCTCTTTTGAACGCTCCCTCTGTTTACCGCCAACCAAAATATTGCGATTTATTTCCAATATTGCGATTTATTTCTAACCCCACTCCCCCACTTAAAACACGCCTCATTTTTCACGCACCCGAATATTGTGCTTTATTCCTAAACGCCTTTTCCGCTTACAGCGCTCCACCCTTTTAGTGTGCACCAATATTGCGCCTTATATCTAACCCCCCCCCAGAAGGCTCCCCCTTTCCCGCGGACCCCAGTATTGTGCTTTATTTCAAAAATCCGTTTAGAACGCTCCCCCTTTCGCTGGCACCCCAATATTGCGCTTTATTTCTATCCCTCTTATGAACGCTCCCTCTTTTACCGCCAACCAAAATATTGCGATTTATTTCCAATATTGCTCTTTATTTCTAGCCCTTCACTTAAAACACGCCCCATTTTTCGCGCACCCGGATATTGCTCTTTATTCCTAAACCGCCTGCCCCGCTTACAGCGCTCCCCATTTTTTTGTGTACACCAATATTGCGCTTTATTTCTAACCCCCGCTTAGAAGGCTCCCCCTTTTCCCGCGGGCCCCAATATTGCACTTTATTTCAAAAAACCCGTTTTGACCGCTCCCTCTTTTACGCGCACCCCTATATTGTGCTTTATTTCTATCCCTCTTTTGAATGCTTCCCTTTTCCCGCAACTAAAATATTGTGATTTATATCAAATATTGCGCTTTATTTCTAATCCCATCACTTAGACCTCTCCCGCTTTTTTCGTGCACCCCAATATTGTGCTTGATTTTGAAACCCACTCCCCACTTAAAGCGCTCCTCATTTTCGCACACGTGAATTTTGCGCTTTATTCCTAAACCCACTCCACCACGTAAAACGCTCCCCCTTTTTTCGAGCACCCCAATATTGCAACTTATTTCAAAACCCCCCATTAAGAACGCTCCCCCTTTTCCCACACACCCCAATATTGCGCTTCATTTCTATACACCCATTCAGAACGCTCCCCTATTTTTGAGCACCTCAACATTGCGCTTTATTCCTAAACCCCCTCCTCGTTTAGGACGCTCCCCCTTTTCCCCTGCACCCCTATATTACGCTTTATTTCTAACCCCCCCAGTTTAAAATGCTCAAAATTTTTCACGAACCCAAATATTGTGCTATATTCCTAAACCTTCTCCCCCACTTAAAACACTTCCCCTTTTTTCGCGCACACCAATAATTTGCTTCATTTCTAACTCCCACTTAGAAGGCTCTGCCTTCTTTCGCGCACCCCAATAGTGCGCTTTATTTCAAAACCCCCGCTTAGAACGCTCCCCCTTTTCCGTGCTCCACATTATTGCCTTTAATTTCAAAAACCCGTGTAGAACGTTCCCCCTTTTCCGTGAACCCCGATATTGCGCTTTTTTTCTAACACTCTTTTGAATGCTCCCTCTTTTTCCCACCCACCAAAATATTGCGATTTATTTCAAATATTGCGCTTTATTTCTAGCCCCCGCTTAGAACGCTCCCCCTTTTTCGCGCACCACAATAGTGCGCTTTATTTGTAACCCTCTTTTGAACGATCCCTCTTTTTCCCTCCAACCAAAATATTGTGATTTATTTCAAACATTGCGCTTTATTTCTAACCCCCGTTTCGAACGCTCCCCCTTTTTTCGCGAACTGCAATATTGTGCTTTATTTCTAACGCCGTTTTGAACAACTCCCTCTTTTCCCGCTAACCAAAATATTGCACTCCATTTAAAAATGTTGCACTTTATTTCTAAATGCCTCCACCGTTTAGGACACTCCCCCATTTACCGCCCACCCACAATATTGTGCTTTATTCCTAACCCCACTTTGAACGCTCCCTCTTTTTCCGCCAACCAAAATATTGTGCTTTATTTCTAAACCCCCAGCATTTAGGACGCTCCCCCTTTTCCCGGCACACCCCAATATTTTGCTTTATTCCAAAAACCCGTTTAGAACACTACTTCTTTTCCGGACACCCCAATATTGCGCTTTATTCCTAAACCTCTTTTTAACGCTCCCTCTTTTTCCTGCCAACCAAAAATTTTGCGATTCATTTCAAATTTTGCGCTTTATTTCTAACCCCCACTTAAAATGCGCCCCATTTTCACGCACCCGAATATTGCGCTTTATTTCTAAGCCACCTGCCCCGCTTACAGCACTCCCCCTTTTTGGCCTACACCAATATTTCGCTTTATTTCTAACCCCCTTAGAAGGCTCCCCCTTTCCCACGGACCCCAATATTGCACTTTATTTCAAAAACCCGTTTAGAACGCTCCCTCTTTCGCGGGCACCCCAATATTGCTCTTTATTTCTATCCCTCTTTGAACGCTTCCTCTTTTTCCCGCCAACAAAAATATTGCGATTTATTTCAAATATTGCACTTCATGTCTAATCCCATCGCTTAGAACGCTCCCGCTTTTTTTGCGCAAACCAATATTGCGCTTTATTTTGAAGCCCACTCCCCCACTTAAAACGCTCCTCATTTTCACGCACCCGAATTTTACACTTTATTCCTAAACTCCCTCCGCCAATTAAAACGCTCCACCTTTTCCCGCACACCCCAATATTGTGCTTCATTTCTATACACCTGTTCAGAACGCTCCCCTATTTTCGAGCACCTCAACATTGTGCTTTATTCCTAAACCTCCTCCCCGTTTAAGACGCTCCCCCTTTTCCCCTGCACCCCCTATATTATGCTTTATTTCTAACACCCCGTTTAAAACGCTCAAAATTTTTCACGAACCCAAATATTGCGATTTCTTCCTAAACCCCCTCCCCCGTTTACAGCGCTCCCCCTTTTTTGCACACACCAATATTGTGCTTTATTTCTTAACCCCGCTTAGAATGCTGCCCCTTTTTTCTCGCACCCCAATATTGCGCTTCATTTCAAAAACCCGTTTAGAACGTTCCCCCTTTTCCGCGAACCCCAATATTGCGGTTTTTTAACCCTCTTTTGAATGCTCCCTTTTTCCCAAACAAAATATTTCGATTTATTTCAAATATTGCGCTTTATTTCTAACCCCCGCTTAGAAGGCTCCCCCGTTTTTCGCGGACCACAGTATTGCGCTTTTTAAAACCCTCTTTTGAATGCTCCCTTTTTCTACCAACCAAAATATTGCGATTTATTTCAAATATTGCGCTTTATTTCTAACCCCCGCTTAGAACGCTCCCTCTATTTTCGCGCACCCCAATTTTGAGGTTTATTTCTAACCCCGTTTGAATGCTCCCTCTTTTTCTTGCTAACCCAAATATTGCGCTCTATTTAAAATATTGTGCTTTATTTCTAAACCCCTCCAAAGTTTAGGATGCTTCCCCTTTTACCGCCCCCCCAGATTGGCGCTTTATTCCTAACCCCACTTTGAATGCTCCCTCGATTTCCCGTCAACCAAAATATTGGGCTTCATTTCTAAACACCATCCAGCGTTTAGGATGCTCCCCCTTTTCCCGCGCACCCCAATGTTATGCTTTATTTCAAAAACCCATTTAGAACGCTACCCCTTTTCCAGGCACCCCAACGTTGCGCTTTCTTTCTAACCCTCTTTTGAACGATCCCTCTTTTTCCCGCCAACCAAAATATTGCGATTTATTTCAAATACTGTGCTTTATTTCTACCCCTCCCCCGTTTAGGATGCTCCCCCTTTTCCAGCGCACCCCAATATTGCGCTTTACTTAAAAAACCCGTTTAGAAATTTCTCCCTTTTCCCACGCACAGCAATATTGCGCTTTATTTCCAACCCCCGCTTAGAACGCTCCCCCTATTTTCACAAACCCCAATATTGCACTTTATTTCGAACACCGTTTTGAACGCTCCCTCTTTTTCCTGCTAAGCAAAATATTGTTCTCTATTTAAAATGTTGCACTTTATTTCTAAACCCCTCCACCATTTAGGACACTCCCCCTTTTATCGCCCACCCCCAATATCGTGCTTTATCCCTAACCCCACTATGAACGCTCCCTCTTTTCCCGGCAACCAAAATATTGCGCTTTATTTCTATGCCCCCTCCAGCATTTAGGACGCTCCACCTTTCTCCGCGCACCCTAATATTATGCTTTATTTCAAAAACCCGTTTAGAACACTCCCCCTTTTCCGGACACCCCAGTATTGCACTTTATTTCTAAACCTCTTTTGAACGCTCCCTCTTTTTACCACCAATCAAAATATTGCTATTTATTTCAAATATTGCGCTTTATTTCTAAACCCCCTCCCCCACTTAAAACGCGCCCCACTTTCGCGCACCCGAATATTGCGCTGTATTCCTAAACCGCCTGGCCCGCTCACAGCACTCCCCAATTTTTGGCATAGAGCAATATTGAGCTTTATTTCTATTCCTCTTTGAACTCTCCCTCTTTTTCCTGCCAACCAAAATATTGCGATTTATTTCAAATAGTGCGCTTTATTTCTAATCCCAACGCTTAGAACGCTCCCCCTTTTTTCACGCACCCCCAATATTGCACTTTATTTTGAAACCCATTCCCCCACTTAAAATGCTTCTCATTTTCACACAACCGAATATTGCGCTTTATTCCTAAACCCGCTCCGCCACTTAAAACGCTCCCCCCTTTTTCGTGCACCCCCAATATTGTGCTTTATTTCAAAACCCTCCGTTTAGAACGCTCCCCCTTTTCCCGCACCCCCCAATATTGCGTTTATCTCTAACCCTCTTTTAAACGCTTCCTCTTTTTCCCTCCAACCAATATATTGCGGTTAATTTCAAATATTGCGCTTTATTTCTAATACCCCGCTGAGAACACTATCCCTTTTTTCACGCACCTCAATATTGCGCTTAATTTTGAAACCTCCTCCACCACTTAAAATGCTCCCCATTTTCGCGCACCCGAATATTGCACTCTATTCCTAAACCCTCTCCCCCACTTAAAACGCTCCCCATTTTTTCTCGCACCCCAATATTGCGCTTTATCTCAACCCGGCCCCCGTTTAGGACGCTTCCCCTTTCCCATACACCCCAACATTGCGCTTTATTCCTAACCCCACTTTGAAAGCTCCCCCTTTTTCCCGCCGACCAAAATATTGCACTTTATTTCTAAACCCCCTCCCCCATTTAGGACGCTCCCCCTTTTCCAGCGCACCCCAGTATTGTGCTATATTTAATAAAACCGTTTAGAACGCTCTCCCTTTTCCTGTGCACCGCAATATTGCGCTTCATTTCTAACCCCCTGCTTAGAACGTTCCCCCCTTTTTTCGCACACCCCAATATTGCGTTTTATTTAGAACCACCCTCCCCACTTGAAACGCTCCTCCTTTCACGCACCCAAATATTCCGCTTTATTCCTAAACATCTCCCCCACTTAAAACGCTCCCTCCCTTTTGTGCACACCAATATTGTGCTTGATTTCTACCCCCGCTTAGAACACTCCCCCTTCTTTCGCGCACACCAAATTGTGATTTATTTCAACCCCCCCTTTAGAATGTTCCCCCTTTTCCCGCACACCCCAATATTGCGCTTAATTTCTATACACCCGTTCAGACCACTCCCCCCTTTTCCGTGCACCCCAATATTGCACTGCATTTCTGTCGCCCTTTTGAATGCTCGCCAACCAAAATATTGCGCTTTATTCAAAATATTGCGATTTATTTCTAAACCCCCCTCCTCCGTTTAGGGCGCTCCCCCTTTTCCCACCTCCCAAATATTGTGGTTTATTCCGAATGGCACTTCGAATGCTCCCTCTTCTCCGTGCCAATGAAAATATTGCGATTTATTTCAAATATTGCGCTTTATTTCTAACCCCCATTCTTGAACGCTCTCTCCTTTTCTCGCCAACCAAAATAATGCGATTTATTTCAAATATTGCGCTTCATTTCTAAACACCCTACCCCACTTAAAACGCTCCACATTTTTCACGCACCCGAATATTGCGCTTTATTCTCAAACCCCCTGCCCTGCGTACAGTGCTCCCCCTTTTTTCGCACACACCAATATTGCGCTTCATTTCTATACACCCGTTCAGAACGGTGCCCCTTTTTTCACCACCCCAATATTGCGCTTTATTTCAAAAACCCGTTTTGAACGCTCCCCCTTTTCTGGGCACCCCAATACTGTGCTTTATTTCTAACCCTCTTTTGAACGCTCCCTCTTTTTCCCGCCAACCAAAATATTGCGCTTTATTTCTAATCCCCCGCTTACAACACTCCCCCTTCATTCGCGCGCCCCAGTATTGCGCTTTATTTTGACACTCACTCCCCAACTTAAAACGCTCCTCATTTTCGCGCACCCAAATATTGCACTTTATTCCTAAACTCTCTCCCCTGCTTAGAATGCTCCCCCTTTTCCGAACAACACAATATTGCACTTTATTTCCATACGCCCGTTCAGAACGCTTCCCTATTTTCGTGCACCCCAATATTGCGCTTTATTTCTAACCCTCTTTTCAACGCTCCCTCTTTTTCCCTCCAATCAAAATATTGCGATTTATTTAAATGATTGCGTTTTATTTCTTAACCCCTCCACCATTTAGGACACTCCCCCTTTCCCGTGCACCCCAATATTGCGCTTTATTCCAAAACCCCCCGTTTATAACGCTCCCCCTTTTCCACGCATTCCAATATTGCGCTTTATATCTAACCCTCTTTTGAACTCTCCCTCTTTTTCCCGCCAACCAAAATATTGTGCTTCATTTCTAAACACCCGTTTAGAACGCTCCCCCTTTTGTCGCGCACACCAATATTGCGCTTCATTTCTAATCGTCCCGCTTAGAACGCTCCCCTTTTTCGCACACCCCAATATTGCGCTTTATTTAGAAACCCCCTCCCCCACTTAAAAACGCTCATTTTCGCACACACCAATAGTTACCATTATTCCTAAACCCTCTCCCCCACTTAAAACGCTTCGCCTTTTTCACACACACCAATAGTTAGCTTTATTTCTAACCCCTGCTTCAAAGGCTCCCTTTTCTTTTGCACACCCCAATAGTGCGCTTTATTTCAAAACCCCCATTTAGAACGCTCCCCCTTTTCCTGCCCACCCCAATATTGCGCTTTATTTCTAACCCCCTTTGTACGCTCCCTCTTTTTCCCGCCTACCAATATATTGCGCTTTATTTAAAATATTGCACTTCATTTCTACGCCCCTCCACCTTTTAGGACGCTCCCCCTTTTCCCGACTCCCCAATATTGCGCGTTATTCCTAAACCGACTTTGAAACGCCCTCTTCTTCCCACCAACCAAAATATTGCGCTTTATTTCTAAACCCTCTCCCATGTTTAGGACGCTCCCCCTTTTCCCTCGCACCCCAATATTACGCTTTATTTCTAACCCCCGCTTATAGCGCTCCCCCTTTTTCCACAAACCCCAGTATTGTGCTTTATTTCTAGCCCTCTTTTGAACACTCCCACTTTTTCCCGCCAACCAAAATATTGCGATTTTTAAAAAATACTGCACTTTATTCCTAAACACCCATTTACAACGCTCCCCCTTTTCCCGCGCACCCCAATATTGCGCTTTATTTCTAACCCCCCGCATAGAACCCTCCCTCTTTTTTCACGCACCCCAATATTGCCCTTTATTTCTCACCTCCGCTTAGAACGCTCCCCCATTTTTCGCGCACCCCAATATTGCGCTTTATTTCAACCCCCCATTTAGACCGCTCCCCCTTCTCCTGCACACCCCAATATTGCGCTTTATTTCAAACCCCCGTTTAGAACGCTCCCCTTTTCCTGCACATCCCAATATTGCGCTTTATTTCTATACACCTGTTCAGAATGCTCCACCTTTTCCTGCACACCCCAATATTGTGCTTTATTTCTATACACCCGTTCAGAATCCTCCCCCTTTTTTCGAGGACCCCAATATTGCGCTTTACCTCTAACGACCTTTTGAACGCTCCCTCTTTTTCCCATAAACCAAACTATTGTGCTTCATTTCTAAACCCCCTCCCCCACTTAAAACACTCCATATTTTTCGTGCACCCGAATATTGTGCTTTATTCCTAAACCCCCTGCCCTGCTTACAGCGATCCCCCTTTTTTCGTGCACCCCAATATTGCTCTTCATTTCTATACACCCGTACAGAACGGGCCCCCTTTTTTCGCCACGCCAATATTGCGCTTGATTTCAAAAACCCATTTAGAACGCTCCTCCTTTTCCGCGCACCCCACTATTGCCCTTTATTTCTAACCTTCTTAGAACGCTCCCTCTTTTCCCACCAACCAGAATATTGCGATTTATTTCAAATATTGCGCTTTATTTCTAAACACCTGTTCAAAACGCTCCCCCATTTCCCGCACACGCCAATGTTGCGTTTTATTTCTACACCCCCGCTTAGAACACTCCCCCTTTCTTCGCACACACCAATATTGCACTTTATTAAGACACCCCCTCCCCCACTTAAAAACGCTCCTCGTTTTCACGCACCCGAATATTGTGCTTTATTCCTAAACCCTCTCCCCCACTTAAAACGCTCCCCCCTTTTTCGCGCACACCAATATTGCCCTTTATTTCAAAACCTCCCATTTAGAACGCTCCCCCTTTTCCCACACACCCCAATATTGCGCTTTATTTCTATACACCCGTTCAGAATGCTCCCCTTTTCCTGCACACCCAATATTGCGCTTTATTTCTATACGCCCGTTTAGAATGCTCCCCCTTTTTTCGAGGACCCCAATATTGCGCTTTACCTCTAATGACCTTTTGAACGCTCCCTCTTTTTCCCACAAACCAAAATATTGTGATTTATTTCAAATATTGCACTTCATTCCTAAACCCCCACCCCCGCTTACACTGCTCCCCCTTTTTTCGCGTGCCCCAATATTGCGCTTTATCCAGAAAATCCCTCCCCCTCTTGAAGCAATCCTCATTTTCGCGCACCTGAATATTGCGCTATATTCCTAAACCCTCTCCCCCTCTTCAAACGCTTCGCCTTTTTTCGCGCACACCAATAGTTCGCTTTATTTCTAACCCCCGCTTAGAAGGCTCCCCCTTCTTTCGCGCACCCCAATAATGCGCTTTATTTCAAAACCCCCATTTAGAACACTCCCCCTTTTTTCGAGCACCCCAATATTGCGCCTTATTACTAACGACCTTTAGAACACTCCCTCTTTTTCCCACCAACCCAAATATTGCGATTTGTTTAAAACATTGCGATTTATTTCTAAACACCAGTTTAGACCGCTCCCCCTTTGCCCGCACATCCCAATATTGTGCTTTATTTCTATTTCCCTTTTGAACGCTCTCTCTTTTTCCCACCAACCAAAATATTGCGCTTCATTCAAAATATTGCACTTTATTTCTAAATCGCTCCACCTTTTAGGATGCTCCCCCTTTCCCCGGCCAATATTGTGCTTTATTCCTACCGAACTTTGAACGCTCCCTCTTTTTCCCGCCAAACAAAATATTGCGCTTTATTTCTAAACCCCTCACCAGTTTAGGACCTTCCTCCTTTTCCAGCGCACCCCAACATTAGGCATTATTTCTAACCCCCCCTCAGAACACTCCCCTTATTTTCGCGCACCCCAATGTTGCGATTTATTTCAAACGCCCCGCTTAGAACACTCCCCCTTTTCCCGTACACCCCAATATTGCACTTTATTTCTAAACTCCCATTCAGAACGCTCCCCTATTTTCACACACCCCAATATTGTGCTTTATTTCTAACCCCCTCTTGAAGTCTCCCTCTTGTTCCCGCCAACCAAAATGTTGCGCTTTATTTAAAATATTGCGCTTCATTTCTAAACCCTTCCACCATTTAGGACGCTTCCCCTACACCCCCCCATATTGTGCTTTATTCCTAAACCCACTTTGAAAGCTCCCCCTTTTTCCCGCCGACCAAAATATTACACTTTATTTCTAAACCCCTCCCCCGTTTAGGACGCTCCCCCTTTTCTAGCGCACCCCAATATCGCGCTTTATTTAAAAAACCCATTTAGAATGCTCCCCCTTTTCCCACGCACCGCAATAATGCGCTTTATTTCTAACCCCCCGCTTAGAACGCTCCCTCTTTTGTCGTGCACCCCAATATGGTGTTTCATTTAGAAACCCTCTCCCCCACTTAAAACGCTCCCCCTTTTATCCCGCACACCTATATTGCGCTTTATTTCTACCCCCCGCTTAGAATGCTCCCCCTTTTTTCACGCACACCAAAATTGTGATTTATTTCTAAACCCCCTCTACCACTTGAAACCCTCCCCATTTTTCGCACACCCGAATATAGTGCTTTACTTCTAAACTACCTGCCCCGCTTCAGCGCTCCCCCTTTGTTCGCCCACACCATTATTGCGCTTTATTTCTAACCCCCCGCTTAGAACGCTCCCCCTCCTCCGCGCACACCAATATTGCGCTTTATTTAAAAACCCGTTTAGAATGCTCCCCCTTTTCCCGCACACCCCAATATTGCGCGTTATTTCTATACACCGTTCAGACCGCTCCCCCTTTTCTCGCTCACCCGAATATTGCGCTTCATTTCTCACCCCCTTCTGAACGCTCCCTCTTTTCCCGCCAACCAAAATACTGCGCTTTATTTAAAGTATTTCACTTTGTTTCTAACCCCCTCCACCGTTTAGGATGCTCCCCCTTTTGCCGCCCCCAATATTTCGCTTTATTCCTAACCCCACTTTGAACACTCCCTCTTTTTCCCGCCAACCAAAATATTGCGCTTTATTTCAAAGCCCCTTCCCCCATTTAGGACGCACCCCATTTTCCCGCACACTCCAATATTACGCTTTATTTCTAAACCCCCCGCTGAGAACGCTCTCCCTTTTTTTCGCACACCAATATTACGATTTATTTCTAAATCCCTTCCCCCACTTAAATCGCTCACCATTTTTCACACACCCGAATATTGTGTTTATTCCTAAACCCCTTCCCCGGTTACAGAGCTCCCCCTTTTCCGCACACCCCAATATTTAGCTTTATTTCAAAAACCTGTTTAGAACTCTCCCCCATTCCAGCACATCCCACTATTGCACTTTATTTCAAACCCTCCCTATAGAATGCCTCCCCATTCCCGCGCACCCCAATATTGCGCTTTATTTCTAACCCTCTTTTGAACGCTCCCTCTTTTTCCCTCCAACCAAAACATTGCGATTTATTTCAAAAATTGCGCTTTATTTCTAAAAACCCGTTCAGAAAGCTCCCCCCTTTCACGCACATGCCAATATTGCGCTTCATTTCTAACCCCCACTTAGAACGCTCCACCTTTTTTTGCCCACACCAATATTGTGCTTCATTTTATACCCCCTGTTTAGAATGTTCCCCCTTTTGCCGCACACCCCAATATTGTGCTTTATTTTTATAGACCCGTTCAGAACGCCCCCCCTTTTCCTGCGCACCCCAATACTGTGCTTTATTTCTATCCCTCTTTTGAACGCTCCCTCTTTTTCCCGTCAACCAAATATTGTGCTTTATTCAAAGTATTTCGCTTTATTTCTAAACACCTCCACCATTTAGGACGCTAAATATTTCGCTTTATTCCTAACCCCACTTTGAACGCTCCCTCTTTTTCCCTCCAACCAAAATATTGCGCTTTATTTCTAAACTCCTCCCCGCTTAGAACACTCCCCCTTTTTAACACGCACCCCAATATTGCGCTTAATTTCTAAATCCCCTCCACCACTTACAGCGTTCCTCCCTTATTCCACACACCCCAATATTGTGCTTTATTTCTAACTCCCTCCCCCGCTTAGAACACTCCCCCCTTTTCTGCATACACCAATATTGCGATTAATTTTAAACCCGCTCCCCCGCTTAGAACACTCCTTTTCCCGTGCACCCCAATATTGCGCTTTATTTCTAACTCCCCTCCTCATCTTAGAACGCCTCCCCCTTTTCACGCACCCCAATATTGCGCTTTATCTCTGATCCCCCGCTAAGAACCCTCCTCCTTTTTCCACGCACCCCAATATTACGTTTTATTTCAACCCCCCGTTTAAAACGCTCCCCCTTTCCCGCGCACCCCAATATTGCGCTTTATTTCTAACCCCCGCTTACAGCGCTCCACCCTTATTCCACACACCCCAATATTGTGCTTTATTTCTAAACCCCCTCCCCCGCTTAGAAAGCTCCCCCTTTTTTTCCACGCACCCCAATATTGCGTTTTATTTTTTAATCCTTCCCCCGCTTAGAACGCTCCCCTTTTTCCCGCGCACCCCAATATTGCGTTTAAAAAAAAACCCCGCTTAGAACGCTCCCCCTTTTCCCGCGTACCCCAATGTTGCGCTTTATTTCTAACCCCCTGTTGAAAGCTCCGCCTTTTTCAAACCAACGAAGATATTGTGCTTTATTTCTAAACCCCCTCCCCCGTTTAGAGCATTCCCCCTTTATTCTGCGCACCCCAATATTTCGCTTTATTTCTAACCCCCCACCTATAGCGCTCCCCTTTTCCCGCCCTCCAACATATTGCACTTTATTTTCAACCCAATCCCCCCTTAGAACGCTCCCCCTTTTCCCACACACCCCATTATTGAGCTTTATTTTAACCCCCCTCCCCCGCTTAGAGGGCTCCACTTTTTCTCGCCCACCAAAATATTGCGCTTTGTTTTAAACCCCCTCCCCCGCTTAGAACGCTCCCCCTTTTCCCGCACACCCCAATATTGAGCTTTATTCTAAACCTCCGTTTAGAACGCTCCCCTTTTATTCCCACTCACCCCATATTGCGCTTTTTTTCTAACCCCCTCCCCGATTTAGAACCTTCCCCTCTATTCCACGCACCCCAATGTTGCACTTTATTTCTAACCCCCGTTTAGAACGCTCCCCCCTTGTCTGCTCACCCTAATATTGTGTTATTTCTAACCCCCTTTGAACGCTCCCTCTTTTTCCCGCCCACCAAAATACTGCGCTTTTTTTTAAACACCCTCTCCCGCTTAGAACGCTCCCCCTTTCCCGCGCACCTCAATATTATGCTTTATTTCTAACCCCTCGTTCCCAGCTTAGAATGCCTCCACTTTTTTTGCACACCCCAATGTTGCGCTTTATTTCTAAACCCCCTCCCGGCTTAAGGCGGTCCGCTTCTAACCTCGCATTTCGAACGCTCCCCCCTTTTCCCGCACTCCCCAATATTGCGTTTCATTTTTAACCCCCCGCTAATAATGCTCCCCTTTTTTCGCGCACTCCAATATTGCGCCTTATTTCAACCCCCCTCGTTTAGAACTCTCCCCCCTTTTCCCGCACACCCCAATATTGTGCTTTTTTTCTAAACCGACTCCCCCGTTTAGAATGCTCCCCCCTTATTCCGCGCACCTCAACTTTGCGCGTTATTTCAAACCCACCATTTAGAACGCACCCTTTTCCCGCCCACCCCAATATTGGGCTTTATAACCCACCTTTGAATGCTCCCCCTTATTCTGCGCACTCCAATATTGCGCTATATTTCTAACACCCTCCCCATTCAGAACGCTCCCCTCTATTCCGCACACCCCAATATTGCGCTTTATTCCTTACCCTCCGCTTAGAATGCTCACCCTTTTCCCCGCCCACCAAAATATTGATCTTAATTTTAATCCCCCTCCCCCGCTTAGAATGCTCCCCCTTGTTACCGTGCACCCCAATATTGCGCTTAGAAATTAACCCCCTCTCCCGCTTAGAACGCTCCTCCCTTTCCCGTGCACCCCAATATTGCGCTTCATTTCTAACCCCACCCTTTGAAGGCTCCCCCCTTTTCGCGCCCACCAAAACATTGCGCTTTATTTTAAACCCACCCGCATATTGTGCTTTATTTCTAAACTCCCTCACCCACTTACAGCGCTCCCTCTTTTTGCGCGCACCCCAATATTGCGCTTTATTTCTCAACGCCCTCCCCCGCTTAGATCACCTCCCCCTTCTGCCGGCCACTGGAATATTGCACTTATTTCTAAAGTGCAATTCTCCCCTTTATTCGCGCACCCCAAAGTTGCGCTTTATGTCTAACCCCCATTTCGAACGTTCCCTCCTTTTTGCTCACCCAAATATTGCGATTAATTTCTAACCCCCCATGGAACGCTCCGCTTTTTTCCTGCCCACCAAAATATTGTGCTTTATTTCAAACCCCCTCCTCCGCTTAGAATGCTCCTCCTTTTCCCGTGCAGCCCAATATTGTGCTTTATTCCTAACCCCCTCCCCAGCTTAGAACGCTTCCCCTTTTTCCGCACACCCCAATATTGCGTTTAATTTCTAACCCCCCCTTAAAACGCTCACCCTTTTCCCGCCCCCCCCCATATTGCACTTTATTTCTAACCCCCACTTAGAACGTCATCCTTTTTCCCACCACCAAATATTGCGCTTTATTTCAAACCCCCTCCCCCGCTTAGAACGCTCCCCCTTTTTCCCGCTCACCCCGATATTGTGCTTTATTTCTACACCCCTCCCCATCTTAGAACGCCTCCCCTTTTCTCGCACGCCTCAGTATTGCGCTTTATTTCTAAACCCCCGTTTAGAAGGCTCCCCCTTTTTTCTGCACACCCAATAATGCACTTCAGTTCTCAACGCGCCCGTTTAGAACGTTCCCCCCTTTTTCCGTGCACTCCAGTATTGTGCTTTATATCTAGGCCCCGGTTAGAATGCTCCCTCTTTTTCCCGTCTACCAAAATATTGCACTTTACTTTAAACCCCCTCCCCGCTAAGAACGCTCCCCCTTTTCCCGCACACCCCAATATTGCGCTTTATTTCGAAACCCCTCACTCGCTTACTGCGCTCCCCTTTTTTTCCGCACCCCAATATTGCGCTCTATTTCTAAACCCCCCCTCCCCCGCTCAGATCGCCCCCCCTTTTTGCCGGCCACCCAATATTGCGCTTTATTTCAACCCCCCTGTTTAGAATGCTCCCCCCTTTTCCGAGCACTCCAATATTGCGCCTTATTTCTAACCCCCCACTTTGAACGCTCCTCCTTTTCCCCGCCCACCAAAATCTTTCACTTTATTTCTAAACCCCCTCCCGGCATAAGACGCTCCCCTTTTTCCCGTGCACCACAATATTACACTTTATTTCTAACCCACCACTTAGAACGCTCCCCGTTTTTAGACGCAACCCAGCATTGCGCTTTATTTCTAAATCCCTCCCCCTCCTAAACCGCTGCCCATTTTTCGCATCCCCGATTATTGCGCTTTATTCCTAAACCCCCTCCCCTGCTTACAGCGCTCCTCCTTTTTTCGGTCACACCAATATTGCGCTTTATTTCCAACCCCCGCTTAGAGCGCTCCCCCTTTTTTCGCGCACGCCAATATTGCCCTTCATTTCAAAAAACCCTCTTTTAGAACGCTCCCCCTTTTCCGTGCACCCCAATATTGCGATTTATTTCTTAACCCCCGTATAGAACGTTCGCCCTTTTCCGTGCTCCACAATATTGTGCTTTATTTCTAACCCCCCGCTTGGAACGCTCCCCTTTTTCCACACACCCCAATATTGTGCATTATTTCTAACTTCCCATTAGAACGCTCCCCTTTTCCCCTCCCACCAAAATATTGCGCTTTCCCTTAAACCCCCTCCCCCGCTTAGAACGCTCCCCCCTTTTTCCGGCGCACCCCAACATTGCGCTTTATTTCTAACCCCCCCTCTTAAAACACCCCCTTTCCCGCCCATCAAAATATTGCGCTTTATTTTAAACTTCCCTCCTGCTTAAACACTTCAACTTTTTCCCGCACACCCACTAATGCGCTTTATTTCTAAAACCCCTCCCCCGCTTACAGCGCTCCCCCTTTTTTGCGTGCACCCCAATATTGCGCTTTATTTCTAAACCCCCCTCCCCCGCTTAGAGTATTCCCCCTTTTCCCCGCACACCTCAATATTGCGATCTATTACTAAACCCTCACCCCGCTTAGAGCGATCCCCCCTTTTCTGCACACCTCAACACTGTGCTTTATTTGTAAACCCCTAACCAGCTTACAGCACTCCCCCCTTTTCCCGCACACCCAATATTGCGCTTCATCTCTAAGCACCCTCCCTCGCTTAGAGCGTCCCCGTTTTCCACACACCAAAGTATTGCACTTTATTTCTAAACTCCCCGCTTAGAACGCTCCCCCTTTTTTCCACACACACCAATATTGCATTTCATTTTAAAACCTCTCCCCCGCTTAGAGTGTTCCCCCTTTTCCCCGCGCACCTCAATATTGTGATCTATTACTAAACCTCTAGCCCGCTTAGAGTGTTCCCCCTTTTCCCGCGCACCCCAATTTTGCGCTTTATTCATAACCTACTTTTGAATGCTCCCCCTTATTCCGTGCACCCCAATATTGCACTTGGTTTCCAACCCCCCGTTTAGAACGCTCCCCCCTTTTTCCCGCCCACCAGAATATTGCTCTTTATCTCTAAACCACCCTCCCCCGCTTGCAGCGCTCCCCCTTTTCCGCGCACCCCAATATTGCGCTTTGTTTCTAAATCCCCTCCCCCTTTTCCCTGCACTCCAATATTGCGCTTTATTTCTAAAACCCTGGTTAGAATGCTCCCCCTTTTTTCGCGCACCCAAATATTGCAGTTTATTTCTAAACCCCCCATTTAGAAGGTTCCCCTTTTTTCCGTGCACCTCAATATTGTGATTTATTTCTAAACGTCCTCCCCCGCTTGGAATGCTCCCCCTTTTATCGCGCACCCCAATATTGTGCTTTATTTCTAAACGTCCTCCCCCGCTTGGAACGCTCCCCCTTTTCCCAGGCCCCCAATATTGCCCTTCATTTCTGACCACCCCCTTTTAGAAGTCTCCCCCTCTTTTCCGCACACCCCAATATTGTGATTTATTTCTAACCCCCAGCTTAGAACGCCTCTCCTTTTTCACACACGACAATATTGCGATTTATTTCTAAACCCACTCCCCCGCTTGGAGCGCTCCCCTGTTTCCGAGCACCCCAATATTGCACTTTATTTCTAACCCCCCCGTTTAGAACGCTCCCCCTTTCCCCGCCCACCAAAATATTGCGCTTTATTTTGAACCCCCCGCTTAGAACGCTCCCCCTTTTTACCGCGCACCCTAATATTGCACTTTATTTCTAATCCCCCCGTTTAGAACGCTCCCCCATTTTCCACGCAACCCAATATTGTGCTTCATTTCTAATCCCCCTTTGAAGCTTCCCCTTTTCCGCCAACCAAACTATTGCGTTTTATTTCAAACCTCCCTCCCCCATTTAGAACGTTCCCCCTTTATTACGTGCACCCCAATATTGCGAGTTATTTCTAACCCCCCGCTTAAAACACTTCCCCTTTTTCCACGCACCTCAAAATTGTGCTTTATTTCTAACCTCCCATTTAGAACGTCCCACTTTTTTCACACACCCCAATATTGCGCTTTATTTCTAAACCCCCCCGCTCACAGCGCTCCCCCGTTTGGCGCACCCCAATATTGTGCTTAATTTCTAACCCCGCGCTTACAACGCTCCCCCCTTTTCCCGCGCACACCAATATTGCGCTTTATTTCTAAACCCCCCTACCCGTTTAGAACGACCCCCTTAGTCCGCACACACCAATATTGCACGCCATTTCTAAACCCCCGCTTAGAACGCTCCCACCTTTTCCGCACACCCCAATATTTCAATTTATTTCTAAACCCATTCCCCCGCTTGGAGCCCTCCCCTTTTTTCACGCACCCCAATAATGCGCTTTATTCCTAACCCCCCGCTAAGAATGCTCCCCTATTTTCCCGCACACTCCAATATTGCGCTTTATTTCAACCGCCTGTTTAGAACGCTCCCCCTTTCCCGCGCACTCCAATATTGCGCTTTATTTCTAACCCCTGGCTTAGAACGCTCACCCTTTCCCCACGCACCAAAATATTGCACTTTATTTCTAAACTCCTCCCCGCTTAGAACATTCCCCCCTTTTAACGCGCACCCCAATATTGCACTTAATTTCTAAACCCCTCCACCGCTTACAGCGTTCCTCCCTTATTCCACACACCCCAATATTGCGCTGTATTTCTAAACCCCCCCCCCCCCGCTTGGAACGCTCCCCCCTGTTCCGCGCAACCCAACATTGCGCTTTATTTCTAACCCCGGCTTAGATCGTTCCCCCTTTTTTCCACGCACCCCAATATTGCGACTTATTTTTAAAACACCTCCCCCGCTTAGAACGCTCCCCCTTTCCCGCACACCCCAATATTGCGCTTTATTTCTAACCCCCTTTAAACTCTCCTCCTTTTTCACACCAGCGAAGATATTGTGCTTTATTTCTAAACCCCCTTCCCCGTTAGAGTGCTCTTCCTTTATTCTGCACACCCCAATATTGTGCTTTATTTCTAACCCCCTTTGAGTGCTCCCCCCTTTGCCCGCCAACCAAAATATTGCGCTTCATTTCTAACCCCCCGTTTAGAACGTCCTCCCTTATTTCCATGCACCACAATATTGCGTTTTATTTTAAACCCACGCTCCCGCTTAGAACTCTCCCCCTTTTCCCACGCCCCCAATATTGCGCTTTATCTCTAAAACCCCGTTTAGAAGTCTCCCCCTTTTGTCCGCACACCCAAATATTGTGTTTTATTTCTAACCCCCCCGCTAATAACGCTCCCCCTTTTCCCCGCACACCAAAATATTGCACTTTATTTCATCCCCCTCCCCCGCTCACATCACTCCCCCGTTTTCGGGCACCCCAATGTGGAGCTTTATTTCTAACCCCATTTAGAACGCTCCCCCTTTTCTGCACACCCCAATATTGCGCTTTATTTCTAAAACACCATTTAGACCCGCTCCCCCATTTTCCACGCCACCCTAATATTACGCTTCATTTCTAACCCCCCAATTGAAAGCTCCCCCCTTTTCCCGCCAACCAAAATGTTGCGATTTATTTCAGACCCCTCCCCCGTTTAGAACGTTCCCCCTTTATTCCGTGCACCCCAATATTGCACGTCATTTCTAAACCCCCCTCCCCAGCTTAGAACGCCTCCCCTTTTTCGCACACCCCAGTATTGAGATTTGTTTCTAAACCCACTCCCCTGCGTGGAGTTCTCCCCTTTTTTCACGCACCACAGTATTGCCCTTTATTTTTAACCATCCTTTGAACGCTCCCCTTTTTTCCCGCCCACCAAAATATTGCGCTTTATCTTAAACCCCCACCCCCGCTTAGAACCCTCCCCCGTTTCCCCACACACCCCAATATTGCGATTTATTTATAACTCCCGCTTACATAGCTCCCCCTTTTCTCGCACACCCCAATATTGTGCTTTATTTTCTTAACCCCGTTTAGAACGTTCCCCCTTTTTCCGTGCTCCACAATGTTGCGTTTTATTTCAAACCCCCCTCCCCGGTTAGAACGCTCCCGTTTTTCCGCACACCCCGATATTGTGCTTTTTTTGTAACCCCCCTTAGAACACTCCCCTTTTCCCTTCCCACCAAAATATTGCTTTTTCCTTTAAACCCCCTCCCCGGTTAGAACGTTCCCCCTTTTTCCGGTACATCCCAATATTGCGCTTTATTTCTAATCCCCTTCTTAAAACACTCTCCCATGCCCGCCACCAAAAGATTGCACTTTATTTTAAACCCCCTCTCCGGCTTACAGCGCTCCCCCTTCTCCGCGCACACCAATATTGCGTTTAAATTCTCAACCCCCTTTGACGCTCCCCTTTTTCTCTCCACCAAAATATTTCGTTTTATTTGAAACCCCTCCTCCGCTTAGAACGCTCTCCTTACCCGGGCACTCCAATATTGCGCTTTATTTTTGTAGCCCCCTTTGAACGCTCCCCCCTTTCCCGCACACCCCAATATTGCGCTTTATTTCTAACCCCCCCCGCCCCGTTTAGAACGCCTCTCCCTTTATTCCACACACTCCAACATTGTGCGTTATTCCAAACCCCCATTTAGGAAGCCCCCTTTTCCCACGCACCCCAATATTGCGCTTTATTCATAACTCACCTTTGAACGCACCCCCTTATTCCACCCCCCAATATGCGCTTTATTCTATCCCCCACTAGGAACGTTCCCCCTTTTTCCGGCGCACCCCCAATATTGCATTTTATTTTTAAACACCTCCCCCGCTTAGAACGCTCCCTCTTTTTCGCACACCCCAATATTGCACTTGATTTCCAACCCCCCCTTTGAACGCTCCCCCTTGTTCACTCCAACGAAGTTATTGCCGCTTTATTTCTAAACCCCCTCCCACGCTTACAGCGCTCCCCTTTTTCACGCACCCAATATTGCGCTTTATTTCTAAACCCCCCTCCCATTTTTTCTGCGCACCCCAATATTGCACTTCATTTCTAACCCCCACGTTTAGAACTTTCTCCCTTTTTCCCGTGCACTCCAATATTGCGCTTAATTTCTAAACCCCCCATTTAAAACGCTCCCCCTTTTTACCACCCATCCAATATTGCGCTTTATTTCAAAACCCCCCGTTCAGACCGCTCCCCCTTTTCCGCACACCCCAATATTGCACTTTATTTCAAACCCCCTAGTCAAGGACACCTACCCTTTTTTGCACACCCCAATATTGCCCTTTATTTCTAACCCCACGCTTGAACGCTCCCCTCTTTCCCGCCCACCACAATATTGCATTGTATTTTAAACCCCTCCCCGCTTGGAATGCTCCCCCCTTTCCGCGCACCCCAATATTGCGCTTTATTTCTAACCCCTTCCCCCGCTTAGAATGCTTTCCCGTGCAGCCGTGCAACCCAATATTGTGCTTCATTTCTAAACCGCCCCCTCCCGTTACAAGCGCTCCCCCCTTTTCGCGCACCCCAATATTGCGCTGTATTTCAAAACCCCATTGAGAACGCTCCCCCTTTTTCCGCGCACGCCAGTATTGCGCTTTATTCTAATCCCCGTTTGAACGCTCCCCCTTTTCCCGTCCACAAAATATTACGTTTTATTTTAAAACCCTCACCAGCTTAGAACGCTCCTCCTTTTTCCCGCATACCCAATATTGCACTTTATATCTAACCCCCCTCCCCCGCTTACAGCGTCCCCCTTTTCCGCACACCCCAATATTGCGCTTTATTTCTAAACCCCCCAGCTTAGAACGCTCCCCTTTTTCCACGCACCCCAATATTGCGCTTTATTTCTAACCCCCTCTTAGAACGCTCCCCTTTTCCCCTCCCACCAAAATATTGCGCTTTATTTTAAAGCCTCTCCCCCGCTTAGAGCGCTCCCCCTTTTCTGCGTGCACCCCAATATTGCGCTTTATTTCTAAACCCCCCACTGGGAACGCCCCTATTTCCGCCCTCCCCAATATTGCGATTTATTCCTAACCCTCTCTTAGAACCTCCCGTTTTCCCCGTGCACCCCAATATTGCGCTTTATTTCTAATCCCCCATCCACGCTTAAAGCGCTCCCCTTTCTTGGTGCAACCAAATATTTCACTTTATCTCTAAAACCCCCTCCCCCGTTTCCGCGCACCCCAATATTGCACTCTATTTCCAAACCCCCGGTTTGAACGCTCCCCCTTTTTTCCCACACCCCAATATTGCGCTTTATTTCTCACCCCCTCCCCCTGATCACAGCGCTCCGCCTTTTCTCGTGCACCCCAATATTGCTCTTCATTTCTAAACCCCAGTTTAAAACGTCCCTATTTTCGCACAACCCCAATATTAGGATTTATTTATAACACCCCGCTTAGAACGCTCTCCCCTTTTCCCGCCCACCAAAATATTGCGCTTCATATTAAACCCCTCCCCCTCTCACAGCGTTCCCCCCTTTTTCACGCACCTCAGTGTTTCGCTTCATTTCTAACCCCCTCCCCCGTTTAGAACGCTCCCCCATTATTGTGTGCACACAAATATTGCGCTTTATTTCTAAGCCCCGCTTAGAACACTCCCCCTTTTCCACGCACCCAGTATCATGCTTTATTTCAAAACCACCCGCTTAGAATGCTCCTCCTATTTGCGAACACCAATATTGCGCTTTACTTCCAACCTGGTTTTGAACGCTCCTTATTTTTCCCTATAACCAAAAATATTGCACTCTATTAAAATATTGCACTTTATTTCTAACCCCTCCACCGTTTAGGACGCTCCCCCTTTTACCGCCCCCCCAATATTGCCCTTTATTCCTAACCCACTATGAACGCTCCCTCTTTTTCCCGCCAACCAAAATATTGTGCTTTATTTCTAAACTCCCTCCAGCGTTTAGGAGGCTCCCCCTTTTCCCGTGCACCCAAATATTACGCTTTATTTCAAAAACCCGTTAAGAACGCTCGCCCTTTTCCGGGCACCCCAATATTGCGCTTTATTTCTCACCCTCTTTTGAACGCTCCCTCTTTTTCCCGCCAACTAAAACATTGCGATTTATTTCAAATATTGCGCTTTATTTATAAACCCCCACTTAAACCGCTCCCCATTTTTGCACACCCGAATATTGCGCTTTATTCCTAAACCCCCTGCCCCACTTACAACGCTTCCCCTTTTTTGCACACACCAATACTGCACTTCATTTCTATAGATCCATTCATAACGCTCCCCCTTTTTTCACCATGCCAATATTGTGCTTCATTTCAAAAACCCGTTTAGAACGCTCCCCCTTTTCCGGGCACCCCAATATTGCACTTTATTTCTAACCCTCTTTTGAACGCACCCTCTTTTTCCCGCCAACCAAAATATTGCGATTTATTTCAAATATTGCGCTTTATTTCTAATTTTTTTCCCCCGCTTAGACCGCTCCCCCTTTTTTGTGCACCCCAATATTGCTCTTTATTTTGAAACCCACTCCCCCACTTGAAATGCTGATCATTTTCACGCACCCGAATATTGCACTTCCTTCCTAAACCCTCTCCCACACTTAAAGCACCCCTCATTTTCACGCACCCAAATATTGCACTTTATTCCTAAACCCTCTCCCCCGCTTAGAGCGCTCCCCCTTTTTTTGCAAATCGCAATATTGCCCTTTATTTCAAAACCCCCGTTTAGAAGACTCCCCCTTTTCTACACATCCCAATACTGCGCTTTATATCTAACCCTCTTTTGAATGCTCCCTCTTTTTCCCACCAATCAAAATATTGCGATTTATTTCTAATCTCCCCGTTTAGAATGCTCCCCTTTTCCCGCGCACCCCAATATTGCGATTTATTTCTAACCCCCCCCTTCACGCTTACAGAGCTCTCCTTTCTTCACGCAACCCAATATTCCCCCCTCCCCCTTTTCCACACACCCCAATATTGCGCTGTATTCATAAACCCCCCTGTTTGGAGCGTCCCCCTTTTTCCCGCACACCCCAACATTGTGCTTATTTCTCACCCTCTCCCCCGTCACAGCGCCCCCCCTTTTCTCGCGCACCCCAATATTGTATCTTCTTTCTGAACCCCCGTTTAAAACGTCCCTCTTTTTTCGCGCACCCCAATGTTTTGCTTTATTTCTAACCCCCGTTTAGAACGGCTCCCCCCTTTTCTGTTCACCCCAATATTGTATTTATTTCTAACCCCCTTTGAACACTCCCCCTTTTGCCCGCCCACCAAATATTGCACTTTATTTTAAAATCCCCTCCACCACTTTAGAACGCTCCCCCTTTTCCCGCGCACCCCAATATTGCGCTTTATTTCTAAACCCCCCCTCCCCGCTTACAGCACTCCCCCTTTTTTCGCGCACCCCAATAGTGCACTTTATTTCTAACCCTGCGCTTAGAACGCTCCCCCTTTTTTCCGCAAACCCCAATATTGCATTTCATTTCCAACCCTCCGCTAAGACTGCTCCCCCTTTTTCCGCGCACCCCAGTATTGCGCTTTATTTCAAACCCCCTGTTTAGAACGCTCCCCCATTTCCCGCGCACCCCAATGTTGCGATTTATCTCTAACCCCCCCCTTTGAACCCTCTCCCTTTTTCCGCGCCCCCAGTATTGCACTTTATTTCTAAACCTTTCTCCCCACTTACAGCGCTCCCCCTTTATTGGCGGAATCCCAATATTGCGCTTTATTTCGAACCCCCCGATTAGAACGCCCCCCTTACTCTGTGCATCACAATAGTTCGCTTTGCTTCTAACCCCGCTTAGAAAACTCCCTTTTCCCGCCCACCAAAATATTGCGCTTTATTTTAAACTCCCTCCCCCGCTTAGAAAACTCTCCCCTCTTCCGCACACCCCAATATCGCGCTTTGTTTCTAAACCGCGTCCACCGCTTAGAGCCCTCCGGCTTTTTCCGCGCACCCCAATATTGCGCTTTATTTCTAAACCCCCTCTCCCGCTTACAGCACTCCCCCTTTTTCGCGCACCCCAGTAATGTGCTTTATTTCAAAACCCCTGTTTAGAACGCTCCCCCTTTTCTGCGCACCCCAATATTGTGCTTAATTTCTAACCCCCGTTTGAACGCTTCCTCTTTTCCCGACCACCAAAACATTGGGTTTCATTTTAAAACCGTTCACCCGCTTAGAACGCTCTTCCTTTTTCCCGCACACCCCAATATTGCGCTTTATTTCTAAACCCCCTCCCCCGCTTACAGCATTCCCTCTTTTCCGCGCACCCCAACATTGTGCTTTATTTCTAACCCCCCTTAGAACGCTCCCCTTTTTGCGCGCACCCCAATATTGTGTTTTATTTCTAACCCCTCGTTTAGAACGTTCCCCTTTTTTACCGTGCACTCCAATATTGCGCTTTATTTTTGAACACCCCGTTTAGAACTTTCCACCTTTTTCAGTGCACTCCAATATTGCGCTTTATTTCTAGCCCCCTCGCTTAGAACGCTCCTCCTTTTTCCCGCACCCCAATATTGCGCTTCATTGCTAAACCCCACTCCCCCGCTTAGAACTCTCCCTTTTACGACGCACCCCAATATTGCGCTTCATTTGTGCACCCTCTCCCCCACTTAGACTGCTCCCCTTTGCCCGCCCACCCCAATATTGTGCTTTACTTCTAAACCCCCTCCCCCATTTAGGACGCTCCCCCTTTATTCCATGCACTACAATATTGCGCTTAATTTCTCTACAACCGTTCAGAACGCTACCCCTGTTTCGCGCACCCCAGTAGTGTGCTTTATTTCAAAAACCCGTTTAGAACACTCCCCATTTTCCACGCACCCCAATATTGCGCTGTATTTCAAAAACTCCCATTTAGAACGCTCCCCCTTTTCCGCGCACCCCAAAATTGCCCTTTATTTCTAACCCTCTTTTGAACGCTCCCTCTTTTCCCGCCAACCAGAATATTGTGATTTATTTCAAATATTGCGTGATTCATTTCTAAACACCCGTTCAGAACGCTCCCCCTTTTCCCACGCACGGCCATAATTGCGCTTTACTTCTAAACCCCCACTGAGAACGCTCCCCCATTTTTCGCGCACCCCAATATTCCGCTTTATTTGTAACCCCCCTCCCCCACTAAAAACGCTCACCATTTTTCACCCACCCGAATATTGCGTTTATTCCAAAACCCCCTCCCCGGGTAACAGCACTCCCCCTTTTTTCGGGCACACCAATATTGTGCTTTATTTCTAAGCCCCACTTAGAACGCTCCCCCTTTTCCGCACATCCCAATATTGCGCTTTATGTCAAAAACACGTTTAGAAGGCTCCCCCTTTCCCGCGCACCCCAATATTGCGCTTTATTTCAACCCCCCTTTAGAAAGTTCCCCCTTTTCTGTGCACCCCAATATTGTGCTTTATTTCTAACCCTCTTTTGAACGCTCCATCTTTTTCCCTACAACCAAAATATTGCGATTTATTTCAAATATTGCACTTCATTTCTAAAAACCCATTCAGAAAGCTCCCCCATTTCCTGCGCACTCCAATACTGCGCTTTATTTCTAACCCCCGCTTAGTACGCTCCCCCGTTTCTGCGCACCCCAATATTGCGCTTTATTTCAATCCCCCTTTAGAACGCTCCCCCTTTTCCCGCAGACCCAAATATTGCGCTTTACTTCTACACACCTTTTCAGAAAGGTCCCCCTTTTTCGCGTACCCCAATATTGCGCTTTATTTCTATCCCTCTTTTCCCGCCACGAAAAATATTGCGCTTTATTCAAATTATTGCGCTTTATTTCTAAACCCCCTCCACCGTTTAGGACGCTCCTCCTTTTCCCGCCCCCCAATATTGCGCTTTATTTCTAACCCCACTTTGAATGCTTCCTCTTTTTCCCGCCAACCAAAATATTGCACTTTATTTCTAGACTCCCTCCCCCGTTTAGGAGGCTCCCCCTTTTCCCGCGCACCCCAATATTACGCTTTATGTCTAACCCCCCGCTCAGAACACTCCCCCTTTCTTCGCACACCCCAATATTGCTCTTTATTTCTAAACCTCCTCCCCCACTTAGAACGCTCCCCATTTTTGTGAACCCGAATATTGCGCTTATTCCTAAACCCCCTTTCCCGTTTAAAGTGCTCCCCCTTTTGTCACACACACCAATATTGCATTTTATTTCTAACCCCCGCATAGGCTCCCCCTTTTCCCGCACACCCCAATATTGCGCTTTATTTCTATACACCCGTTGAGAACACTCCCCCTTTTTTCGAGCACACCACTATTGCGCTTTATTTCTAACCCTCTTGTGAACGCTGCCTCTTTTCCCGCCAACCAAAATATTGTGATTTATTTCAAATAGTGCGCTTTCTTTCTAAACACCCGTTTGGAACGCTCCCCCTTTTCCCGCGCACCCCAATATTGCGCTTCATTTCTCACCCCGCTTAGAACACCTCCCCTTTTTTCATACACCGCAATATTGTGCTTCATTTCTAACCCCCCACCCCAGTTTAGGACGCTCCCTCTTCTCCACGCACCCCAATATTGTGCTTTATTTCTAACCCTCTTTTGACCGCTCCCTCTTTTTCCCACCAACCAAAATATTGAGATTTATTTCAAATATTGCACTTTATTTCTAAAGACCCATTTAGAACACACCCCCTTTTCCTGTGTACCCCAATATTGCGCTTTATTTATAACCCCCAACTTAGACCGCTCCCCCTTTTTTCACGCACTTCAATACTGCAATTTATTTCAAAACCACCCGTTCAGAACGGTCCCCCTATTTTCGCGAACCCCAATATTGCGCTTTATTTCTAACCCCATTTCGAATGCTCCCTCTTGTTCCCACTAACCAAAATATTGCGCTCTATTTAAAATATTGTGCTTTATTTCTAAACCCCTCCACCGTTTAAGACGCTTCCCCTTTTACCGCCCACCCCAATATTGCGCTTTATTCCTAACCCCACTTTGAACGCTCCCTCTTTTTCCCGACAACCAAAATATTGGGCTTTATTTCTAAACTTCCTCCAGCGTTCAGGACGCTCCCCCCTTTCCCCCGCACCCCAATATTATGCTTTATTTCTAACCTCCACTTTGAACGCTCCCCCTTTTCCGGGCACCCCAATATTGCGTTTATCTCGAACCCTCTTTTGAACGCTCCCTCTTTTTCCCGCCAACCAAAATATTGCGATTCATTTTAAATATTGCGCTTTATTTCTAATCCCCTGGCTTAGAACTCTCCCCCTTTTTTCGTGCACCCCAATATTGTGCTTTATTTTGAAACTCCCTCCCCCACTTGAAACACTCCTCATTTTCGTGCACCCGAATATTGCTCTTTATTCCTAAACCCTCTCCTCCACTTAAAATGCTCCCCCTTTTATCACACATCACAATATTTCGCTTTATTTCAACCCCCCATTTGGAATGCTCCCCCTTTTCCCGCACACCCCAATATTGCGCTTCATTTCTACACACCCATTCAGAACGCTCCCTTATTTTCGCGCACCCCAATATTGCACTTTATTTCTAACCCCCTTTTCAACGCTCCCTCTTTTTCCCGCCAATCAAAATATTGCGCTTTATATAAAATATTGCGATTTATTTCTAAACCCCTCCGCCGTTTAGGATGCTCCCCCTTTTCCCGCCCCCCAATATTGCGCTTTATTCCTAACCCCACTTCGAAAGCTTCCCCTTTTCCCGCTGACCAAAATATTGCGCTTTATTTCTAAACCTCCCTCCCCCGTTTAGGAAGCTCCCCCTTTCCAGCGCACCCCAATATTGCGCTTCATTAAAAAACCCATTTAGAACGCTCCCCCTTTTCCCGCGCACCACTTAGAACGCTCTTCCTTTTTCCCGCACACCCCAATATTGCGCTTTATTTCTAACCCCCCCTCCCCGCTTAGAACAGTCCCCCTTTTTCCACGCACCCCAATATTGCACTTCATTTGTGAACCCACTCCACCGCTTAGAGTGCTCCCCTTTTTCCGTGCACCCCAATATTGAGCTTTATTTCTAAACCCCCCTCCTCGCTTAGAGTGCTCCCCTTTTTTCTCCCACTCCAATATTGCAACTTATTTCTTAACCCCGTCCCCCGCTTAGAGCGCTCCCCCTTTTTCCGCACATCCCAATATTGTGCTTTGTTTCTAAACCCCCACCCCCGTTTAGACCGCTCCCCCTTTCCCCGCCACCCCAATATTGCGCTTTATTTCTAAAATCCCATCCCCGCTTAGAGCGCTCCCCCTTTTCCCACACACCCCAATATTGCGCTTTATTTTAACCCCCTCCCCCGCTTAGAACGCTTGCCCTTTTTCCACGCACCTCAATATTGCGCTTCATTTGTGAACCCTCTCCCGCACTTAGAGCGTTCCCCTTTTCCCGCCCACCCCAATATTGCGCGTTATTTCTAAACCCCCCGCTTATAGCGCTCCCCCTTTTTCCGTGCACCCCAATGTTGTGCTTTATTTCTAAACCCCTCCCCCGCTTAGAACGCTCCCTTTTTACTGCCCACCACAATATTGCGCTTTATTTCTAAAACCCCCATCCCCGCTTAGAGCACTCCCCCCTTTCTTTCTCCTCGACTTGAAACAGGGTCAAGAACGGCTACACTTATTTAAGTGGGGGAGAGGGTTTAAGGACAAAGCGCAATATTTTAAATACAGGGCAATATTTTGGTTGGCGGGAAAAAGGGGGAGCGTTCAAAGGGGAATGGCTGCTGTAGCCTAGAAGAAAAGTAAGAGCCTCTTGAGGCTGGAGGCCTGTCTTCTACTCCTGGCTTTGGGGATAAGATCTTAAAAAGATTCTACTTCCACCCATGTGATTAGAACTCACAACTTTGTTTTGCTGAGGCATAAACCCTTAGCCCTAGTCCATTGAAGATGCCTACAATTTGGTCAAGTTTTCTTTTACTTTAGTGTTTCTAATGTAATGAGGCTAATGAAGAACAGCTGAAATCAATTTACACTAAGATTGTGATAGGAAAGTTCTTTGTTTCTTCTCTTAATTTCCTTCTTTGCTGCTTCTCAGCTCTGAGATCACTGGGGTGCCATGGATAACTAAAGGGAGAGGCTCATTGGCTGCTCAAGGCTCCATGATCTCAAGTCCTGCTGTCATGCAGGGGGAGGCACATGTCACATTTTCAGTCAGGGGGGGGGGGGGTGGGGGGGGGGGCAGGAGCAGAGTAGTCAGGCTTGGTACTAGAAGTTGACTTGTATAGTTGTGCTGGACCTTCCGTCTCTGGAGAATGAGGCCCTCCTGGAGTAACAGACCTGGGGTTTTGAGGAACGGGCCTCTCAGCATCAATAGGACATTAATTAATTAATTAATTAATTAATTCATTCATTCATACTTATTGAGCACTTACTGTTTGCAAAATGCTGTAGTAAGGGCTTGGGAGAGTCCAATCTAGCAACAAACAGACACATTCTCTCCCCAAAACGTACTCACAGTCTGGAGGGGGAGGCAGACATGAACATAAATATACAAATAAATAAATGAGGGTGAAGTGTTGCAGTCAGCTTAGCTGAAGTGGTCTGTCTATACATCTCATCTCTTCTGATGATAGGTTCAATGTTTGGTGGGGGATAGGGAAAATGGTGTCTGCAAAAGAAACCTATGCTATCTGCAGTCTCCTACCCCTCTTTCTCCAGCTATGAGACAACAGAGTCTGCTGGAGACTGAAGGGTTGGGTCTCAGAGGCAGATCTCAAAGGGCAGTATGAGGGAACCTGCCCTCTCAGGCTCACTGATCCACATGTGTCTCTTAAGGTCAGATTCCACGACTCCCGATGGGTTTCCATCAGGACCGGTGGAGAAGGTCCAGTGACACCTTGCTTCCGTTAGACCCAGACGCTATGGCTTCCCACCCAGAGGAGGGATCTGCAGTGAGACCTGTGTCTTGGAAGGGGCGGGCAGTGGGTGTGGGGGACAAGGGGAGAACGAGTCTGTCCTGTTGGCTCAGAAATAGAAACAGTGTTTGCCTCCCAACCCACCCTCAAAAAATCTAGGTTGCCTGCAATCTTATTTGCCTCCTTCTCCAACTCTGAGAAAGACTAGAGACAGACGCTTCAGAGGCCATCAAACAGAAACCACAACACGCATGCACAAAATAAAAAACTCAGCTCTCTTCCTCTTCTCTCCCTCCCTTCTGTGCTTAGTACAGTGCCTGGCACATACAGAAGCAGCGGGGTTCAGTGGAAAGAGCATGGGCTTTGGAGTCAGAGGATGTGGGTTCTAATCCCAGCTTGCTACTTGTCCGCTGTGTGACCTTGGGCAAGCCACTTCACTTCTCTGTGCCTCAGTCACCTTTTCTGTAAAATGAGGATTAAGACTGGGAGCCCCATGTGGGGCAGCCTGATTATCTTGTATCCACCCCAGCGCTTAGAACAGAGCTTGGCAGATAGTAAGGGCTTAACAAATTCATTCATTCAATAGTATTTATTGAGCGCTTACTATGTGCAGAGCACTGTACTAAGTGCTTGGGATGTACAAATCGGTAACAGAGACATTCCCTGCCCTTTGACCGGCTTCCAGTCTAATCGGGGGAGACAGACAAAAACAATGGCAATAATAGAATCAAGGGAATGAACATCTCATTAAAACAATAGCAAATAAATAGAATCATAATAGAATCAAGGGGATGTACATCTCATTAACAAAATAAATAGGGGAATGAAAATATATACAGTTGAGCGGACAAATACAGTGCTGAGCGGAGGGAAGGGAGAGGAGGAGGAGCAGAGGGAAAGGGGGAAAAAGAGGGCTTAGCTGAGGGGAGGTGAAGGGGGATGGGAAGGAGCAGAGGGAAAAGGGGGAGCTCAGTCTGGAAGGCCTCTTGGAGGAGGTGAGCTCTAAGTAGGGTTTGGAAGAGGGGAAGAGAATTAGTTTGGCGGAGGTGAGGAGGGAGGACATTCCAGGGCCGTGGGAGGACGTGGCCCAGGGGTCGACAGCGGGATAGGCGAGAACGGGGTCGGTGATGAGGTGGGCGGCAGAGGAGCGGAGCGTGCGGGGTGGGCAGTAGAAAGAAGGGAGGAGAGGTAGGAGGGGGTGAGGTGATGGAGAGCCTTGAAACCTACCATAAGTATTAATCTTTTATTATAGTAAGTGCTTATCCACCATAATTATTATTATTATGATTAAATAGAGGAAATGAGGGCTTAGTGGGGGAAGACCTCTTGGGGGAGATGTGATTTTAGGAAGGCTCTGAAGGTGGGAGGTGATAGTCTGTGTGCTTTTAAGGTCCGGGCTGCCCTGACTGTTCCTTGCGTCCAGTGTCAGTGGCCCGTGAGAAGGGAACTCATACAGGACAGGAAGGTGGTGTGGGGTCAGGCCAGGGATGATACCCCCGAGACAGCTTCTTGTAATTTTTTGTTTCCCTGGACAAATCCTTTAATGCTACAGATCCCAACTTATCCTATCCCTACCCCCTTCCCTATCTTTCCCACAGTCACCCCCTCCTCCACCAAAGCGGCTGGGGCTTTCTCTCAGGATATCTGATCTCTAACTCAGATGCTCCCCATCAGGTGGATTACTAACGTCAGGCCGGGCCCCGCCCTGACCTATATAAGCCTCCAGAGGGAGGCCATTTAGAGCTGAAGGAGTTTTCTTCAATGTCTGTGCCTGTTGAGTTTAGGAGGAGGAAAGAGCTGTTGGGGGTTAATGAGGTGTTAAGTTTTGGTTAACTTTGAACTTGCTTTTTGGCTTGCTAGTGCGGCGTGTAGGGGGTTGTCGGGGCGGGGGCGGGGGGCTCTACTGGGCCTGGTAATTTCCTTAAAGGCTTCCCTCTAGGCTGTGTGGAGGTATCATCCTGACCCTTTTCCTGATCTCCTTCATGCCTGTGAGGGAGGTGGGAGTGGGGTGAAGGGCTAAACACATCATCCCAGAAGGCTTCCTGGCTCCTCAAACTGCTTTGTTCTCTAGCCTCTCTCTGTGACTATGGAAATTCAGAGACACTTCCTTCGTGCAATCAATCAGTAGTATTTATTGAGTGGTTATTTTGTGTAGAGCACTGTACTAGGAGCTTGGGAGAGTACAGTACATCAGAATAAAGACATGTTTCCTGCAGGCCTGACTCCTCACCTTACTGTATCTATCCCCACTTTTCTGTTCTCACTGTGGTGTCTTCTTCCCCTGCCCCTTCAGATGTGCTTGTTCTCCACATACTAACATAGTTCCCTTTCAATCTTATAGGTCCAGCATCAGTTGAATGAGGACCCAAATAATGGAGTCTGGGTAAGGAAAGCGTTTGAGTAGAAGAAGAATCATAATGATGGTATTTGTTATGTGCTTATTATGTGCCAAACATTGTTCATTCATTCTTTCATTCAATTCAATATTATTTTTTGAGCACTTTCTGTGTGCAGAGCACTGTACTAAGTGCTTGGAATGTACAATTTGGCAACAGATAGAGACAATCCCTGCCCAATGATGGGCTTACAGTCTAACTGGGGGAGACAGGTGGACAAGAACAAGACGACATAATTTCGATAAATAGAAACAAGGGGATGTACACTTTTATTTCTAAACAGCCTCCCCCTCTTAGAACTCTCCCCCCTTTTCTGCACACCCCAATATTGCGCTTTATTTCTAACCCCCCTTTCAACGCTCCCCCTTTTCCCGCCAACCAAAATATTGCCCTGTATTTAAAATATTGTGCTATGTCCTTAAACCCTCTCCCCCACTTAAAACGCTACCCCTTTTTACGTGCACCCCAATATTGTGTTTCATTTAGAAACCCCCTCCCCCACTTAAAACGCTCCTTATTTTCGCGCACCCAAATGTTGTGCTTTATTCCTAAACCCTCTCCCCCTCATAAAACGCTCCCCCTTTTTTCGCGCACACCAATACTGTGCTTTATTTCTAACCTCTGCTTAGAAGCCTCCCCCTTCTTCGCGCACCTGAATAGTGCATTTTATTTCGAAGCCCCCCGTTTAGAATGCTCCCCCTTTTCCCGCACACCCCAATATTGCACTTTATTTCTATACACCCGTTCAGAACCCCCTTTTTTTCACACACCCCAATATTGCGCTTTATTTCTAACGCCCTTATGAACGCTCCCTCTTTTCCCGCCAACCAAAATATTGCGCTTTATTTCTAAATCCCTCCCCCATTTAGAACCTTCCCCCTCTATTCCGCGCACCCAATATTGCGTTTATTTCTAACCCCCTGCTTAGAACACTCCCCCTTTTCCCGCATACCCCAATATTACGCTTTATTTCTAAACCCCGTTTAGAACTCTCCCCTTTTTCCCGCGCATCCCATTATTGGGCTTCATTTCTAAAGCCCCGTTTAGAACGCTCCCCTTTTTCCCACGCACCCCAATATTGCGCTTTATTTTAAACCGCCTCCCTCGCTCACAGCACTCCCCCTTTTTTCCCGCACCCCAATGTTGCACTTCATTTCTAACCCCCGTCTAGAACGCTCCCCCTTTTCTGCTCACCCCAATATTGTGATTTATTTCTAACCCCCCTTTGAACGCTCCCCCTCTTTCCCACCCACCAAAATATTGCACTTTATTTTAAAACCCTTCCCCGCTTAGAAAGCCCCCCTTTTACCCGCGCACTACAATATTGCGCTTTATTTCTAAGCACCCGTTTAGAACGCTCCCCCTTTTCCCGCTCACCCCAATATTGCGCTTCATTTCTCACCCCACTTTGAACGCTCCCTCTTTTCCCACCAACTGAAATATATTGCGCTTTATTTCTAACCCCTCTCCCGTTTAGGACGCTCCCCTTTCCCTGAACCCTATATTACGCTTTATTTCTAACCTCCCGTTTAGAACGCTCACATTTTTGTGAACCCGAATATTGCTCTTTCTTCCTGAAGCCCCCCCCCGCTTACAGTGCTCCCCTTTTTTCACGCACACAAATATTGTGCTTTATTTCTTACCTTCGATTAGAACGCTCACCCTTTTCCGTGCACCCCAATATTGCTCTTTATTTCTAACCCTCTTTGAATACTCCCTTTTTATGGGAACCAAAATATTGCGATTAATTTAAGATAGTACGCTTTATTTCTAAACACCCGTTTAGAACGCTCCCCCTTTTCCCGCGCACCACAAGATTGCACTTTATTTCCAACCCGCGCCCCCCCGCTTAGAACGCTCCCCCTTTTTTGGCGCACCCAATATTGTGCTTCATATTGAACCCCCCTCCCCAACTTAAAACACTCCTCATTTTCGTGCACCTGAATATTGTGCTTCATTCCTAAACCTTCTCCCCCACTTAAAACGCTCCCCCTTTTTTCGCGCACCCCAATATTGCGCTTTATTTCTATCCCTCTTTTGAACGCTCCCTCTTTTTCCCGCCAAACAAAATTTGCGATTTATTTAAAATATTGCAGTTATTTATAAACACGCGTTTAGAACGCTTCCCTTTTTCCTGCGCACCCCAATTTTGCGCTTCATTTCTAAACACCCCCCCACACACACTTAAAACACTCCCAATTTTTCGCGAACCGGAATACTGCGCTTTATTCCTAAACCCCGTCCCACGCTTGCAACGCTCCCCCTTTTTTCGGGCAAACCAATATTGCGGTTCATTTCCGCCCTACCCAATATTGCGCTTTATTTCAAAACCCCATTTAGATAGCTCCCCCTTTTCCCGCACGCCCCAATATTGCGATTTATTTCTGTACACCCATTCAGAATGCTCCCCCTTTTTTCCACGCACCCCAATAATTCCCTTTATTTGAAAAACCCCCATTAAGAGTGTTCCTCCCGTTGCTGGAGATCCCAATATATCGCTTTATTTCTAACCCTTCCTTTGAACGCTTCTGCTTTTTTCCACCCACCCAAGTATTTCGTTTTGTTTTAAAAACCCTCCCCACTTAGAAGGCTCCCCCTTTTCCTGAGCACCCCAATATTGCGTTTCATTTCTAACCCCCCGCTTAGAACGCTCCCCCTTTTTCGCGCACCCCAATATTGCACTTTATTCCTAAACCGCCTCCCCCACTTCAAACGCTCCCCATTTTTCGCACACCCGAATATTGCACTTTATTCTTAAACCCCCTCCCCTGCTTACAGCGCTCCCTCATTTTTCCCCTCACATCAATATTGTGCTTTATTACTAACCCCCTCTTAGAACGCTCCCCCTTTTCCGCACATGCCAATATTTCGCTTTATTTCAAAAACCCGTTTAGAACGCTCCCCCTTTTCTGCACAGCCCAATATTGCGCTTTATTTCCAACCTTCTTTTGAATGCTCCCTCTTTGTCCCGCCAACCAAAATAATGCGATTTATTTCAAATATTGCGCTTTATTTCTAAACGCATTTGGAGCACACCCCAAAATTGCGCTTTATTTCGAATCGCCCCCTTAGAACGGTCCCCCCTTTTCACGCACCCTAATATTGCGATTTTTAGAAAACCCCTCCCCCACTTAAAACGCTCCTTATTTTCTTGCCCCTGAATATTGCACTTTATTCCTAAACCCTCTCCCCCACTTAGAATGCTCCCGCTTTTCTGCCCACCCCAATATTGCGCTTTATTTCAAAAACCCGTTTAGAACGCTCCCCCTTTTCCGCGCAGCCCAATATTGTGCTTTATGTCTAACCCTCTTTTGAACGCTCCCTCTTTTCTCCGCCAACCGAAATATTGCGGTTTATTTAAAATATTGCACTTTATTTCTAAACCCCCGTTTAGAACGCTTCCCCTTTTCCCGCTTTATTTCTTACCACCCAACTTAGAAATCTCCCCCTTTTTCGTGAACCCCAATATTGCGCTTCATTTCTAAGCCCTCTCCCCCACTTAAAACGCTCCCCCTTTTATCGTGCACACCAATATTGCGCTTTATTCCTAACCCCCGTTTAGAATGCTCCCCCTTTTTTGATCACCCCAATATTGAACTTATTTTGAAACACCCTCCCCCACTTAAAACGCTCTTCATTTTCGCGCATCCGAGTATTGTGCCATATTCCTAAATCCTCTCCCCCACTTAAAACGCTCCCCATTTTTTGTGCACCCCAATATTGTGCTTTATTTCAACCCCCCCCCCCCATTTAGAAAGCTCCCCCTTTCCCGCACAACTCAATATTGTGCTTTATTTCTATACACCCGTTCAGAACGCTCCCCCTTTTTTCGCACACCCCAAAATTGTGCTTTATGTCTAACCCCCTTTTGAACGCTCCCCCTCTTTCCCGCCAACCAAAATATTGCGCTTTCTTTAAAATATTGTGCTTTATTTCTAAACCCCTCCACCATTTAGGGCGCTCCCCTTTTCCCGCCCCCCCCCCAAATTGCACTTTAATACTAACCCCACTCTAAACGCTTCCTATTTTTCCCGCCATCCAAAATATTGCACTTTATTTCTAAACCCCCTCCCCCACTTAAAACGCTCCCCATTTTTCACGCACCGGAATATTGCGCTTTATTCCTATAGCCCCTCACCCGCTTACAGCGCTCCCCCTTTTCCGCGCACCCAATATTATGCTTAGAATGCTCCCCCTTCTTTCGCGCACCCCAATATTGCGCTTTATTTCTAACCCTCTTTTGAACGCTCCCTCTTTTTCCCGCCAACCAAAATATTGCGATTTATTTCAAATATTGCTATTTATTTCTAAACACCCATTTAGAATACTCCCCCTTTTCCCGTGCACCCCAATATTGCGCTTTATTTCGAACCCCTGCTTAGAACGCTCCCCTATTTTTTGCACACCCCAATATTGCCCTTTATTTGGAAACCCCCTCCCCCACTTAAAACGCTCCTCATTTTCACACACCCGAATATTGCACTTCATTCCTACACCCTCTCCCCCACTTAGAACGCTCCTCCTTTACCCGCACACCCCAATATTGCGCTTTATTTCTATACACCCGTTCGGAACGCTCCCCCCTTTCTCGCGCACCCCAATATTGCGCTTTACTTCTAATCCCCTTTTGTACGCTTCCTCTTCTTCCCGCCAACCAAAAGATTGTGCTGTATTGAAAATATTGCGCTACATTTTAAAACCCGTCCACCGTTTAGTACACTCAACCTCCCCCCTTAATATTGCGCTTTATTCCTGACCCCACTTTGAACGCTCCTTCTTTTCCTGCCAACCAAAATATTGCGCTTTATTTCTAAACACCCTCTCCCATTTAGGAGCCTCCCCCTTTTCCCGCACACCCCAATATTACGCTTCATTTCTAACCCCCCACTTAGAACACTCCCCCTTTTTTCACGCACCCCAATATTGCGCTTTATTCCTAAACCCCCTCCCCCACTTAAAACGCTCCCCATTTTTCACGCACCGGAATACTGCACTTTATTCCTAAACCCCCTCCCCCGTTTACAGCACGCTCCCTTTTTTCGCGATCACCAATATTGCACTTTATTTCTAAAACCTGCTTAGAACGCCCCCCTTTTCCGCCCACCCCAATATTGCACTTTATTTCTAACCCTCTTTTGAACGCTCCCTCTTTTTCCCGCCAACCAAAATATTGCGATTTATTTCAAATATTGCGCTTTATTTCTTAACACCTGTTTAGAACTCTCCCCCTTTTCCCTTGCACGCCAATATTGCGCTTTATTTCTACCTTCCGCTTACATCGCTCCCCCTTTTCCCGCACACCCCAATATTGCCATTTATTTCTAAACCCCCATTTAGAACGTTCCCCTTTTTTCCGTGCTCCACAACATTGCGCTTTTTTCTAACCCTCCGCTTAGAACGCTCACCTTTTTCCGTGCACCCCAATATTGCGCTTTATTTCTAACCCCCCTTAGAACGCTCCCCTTTTCCCCTCCCATCAAAATATTGCGCTTTACTTTAAGCCCCCCTCCCCCGTTTAGAATGCTCCCTCTTTTTCCAGCACACCCCAATATTGCGCTTAATTTCTAACCCCCCGCTTAGAATACTCCCCCTTGCCGGCCCACCAAAATACTGCGCTTTATTTTACACACCCTCCCCCGCTTAGAACGCTCCAACTGTTTCAGTGCACCCCAATATTGCACTTTATTTCTAAACACTCTCTCACGCTTACAGCGGTCCCCCTTCTCCACGCACCCCAATATATCGCTTCATTCCTAACTCCCCTTTGAACGCCCCCCTTTTTTCGCGCACCTCAATATTGCGCTTCATTTGTAACCCCCTCCCCTGGTTAGAACGCTCCCCCATTATTCCGCGCACCCCAATATTACACTCATTTGTAGCCCCGCGCTTAGAAGGTCCCTACGTTTTTCCATGCAACACACTATTGTTTTATTTTAAACCCACGCCCCGCTTAGCACGCTCCCCCTTTTCCTGCGACCCAAATATTGCGCTTTATTGCTAACCCACCCTGTTTAGAAGTCTCCCCCTTTTTTCCGCACACCCCAATATTGCGATTTATTTGTAAACCCCGCTTAGAACGCTCCCCCTTTTCCCCGCCCACCCAAATATTGTGCTTTATTTTAACCCCCTCCCCGCTCACAGCGCTCCCCCGTTTCTCGCGCACCCCAATATTGTGCTTTATTTCTAACCCCATTTAGAACGCTCCCCCTTTTCCCGTGCACCCCAATATTGCGCTTTATTCCTAACCACCCTATGAACGCTCCCCCTTTTCCCGCCCACCAAAATATTGCGTTTTATTTTGAAACCTCTCCCCCTTTATTCTTAACCCCCCGCTTAGAATGCCCCCTTTTTTGCAAACCCCATTATTGCGCTTTATTTGAAACCCCATTATTGCGCTTTTTTGAAACCCTCCCCCACTAAAAACTCTCCTTATTTTCACGCACCCGAATATTGTGCTTTATCTCTAAACACTCTCCCCCACTTAAAACGCTCCCCTTTTTTCTGCACACCAATATTGCGCTTTATTACTACCCCCCGTTTAGAACGCTCCCCCTTTTCTCGCGCACTCCAATATTGGGCTTTATTTCAAACCCCCCCCCGTTAGAACGATCCCCCTTTCTTCACGCACCTCTATATTGCGCTTTTTTTGAAACCCCATCCCCCACTTTAAACGCTCCCTCTATTTCACGCACCCCAATATTGTGCTTTGTTTCAAAACCCCCCATTTAGGAGGCTCCCCCTTTCCCGCACAACCCAATATTGCGTTCTATTTCTATACACCCATTCAGAACGCTCCCCCTTTTTTCGCACACCCCAATATTGCTCTTTATTTCTAACCCCCTTTTGAACGCTCCCTCTTTTTCCCGCCATCCAAAATATTGCAATTTATTTCAAATATTGCGTTTTATTTCTAAAGCCCTCCACCGTTCAGAACGCTCCCCCTTGTCCCGCCTCACCCAATATTGTGCTTTATTCCTAATCCCACTTACAACGCTCCCTCTTTTCCCGCCAACCAAAATATTGCGCTTCATTTCTCAAACCCCGTCCCCCATTTAGAATGCTCCCCCTTTTCCCGCACACCCCAATATTGCCCTTTATTTCAAAAACTCGTTTAGAATGCTCCCCCTTTTCCGCACACCCAATATTGCCCTTTATTTCTAACCCTCTTTGAACGCTCCCTCTTTTTGCCGCCAACCAACATATTGCGATTTATTTTAAAATATTGCGGTTATTTCTAAACACGCGTTTTGAACGCTCCCCCTTTTCCCTCGCACGCCAATTTTGCGTTTTATTTCTAAACCCCCTCCTCCATTTAAAACTCTCCCCAATTTTCACGCACCAGAGTATTGCGCTTTATTCCTAAACCCCCTCTCACACTTACAGCGCTCCCCCTTTTTTCACGCACACCAATATTGCACTTTATTTCAAAAACACGTGAGGAACGCTCCCCTTTCTGTGGACCCCAGTATTGACCTTTATTTCAAAAACCCATTTAGAGCGCTCCCCCTTTTCCGTGCACCCCAATATTGTGCTTTATTTCTAATCCTCTTTTGAACGCTCCCTTTTTTTACGCAAACCAAAATATTGCAATTAATTTAAGATATTGTGCTTCATTTCTAAACACCCGTTTAGAACGCTCCCCCTTTTCCCGTGCACCGCAAGATTGTGCTTTATTTATAAGCCCCTCCCGCTTAGAACGCTCCCCCTTTTTAGCGCACCCAATATTGCGCTTTATATTGAAACCCCCCCCCACTTAAAACGCTCCTCATTTTTGCGCATCCAAACATTGCGCTTCATTCCTAAACCCTCTCCCCCACTTAAAATGCTCCCTCTTTTTTCGCTCACCCCAGTATTGTGCTTTATTTCTGTACACCCGTTCAGAACGCTCCCCCTTTTTTCTGCGCATCCCAATAATTCCTTTTATTTCAAAACCCCCCGTTAAAACCGCACCTCCCTTTGCTGGATACCCAATATTTTGCTTTTATTTCTAACCCCCTTTGAACGCTCCCCCTTTTTCCCGCCCACCCGAGTATTTCATTTTGTTTTAAAATGCCTCCCCGCGTAGAAGTCTCCCCCTTTTCCCGAGCACCCCAATATTACGCTTTATCTCTAACCCCCCTTTGAGCGCTACTTTTTTCCCGCCCACGAAAATATTTTGTTTCATTTTAAAACCCCTTCCCGCTTAGAACGCTCCCCCTTTGCCCACGCACCCAATACGTCGCTTTATTTCAAAAACCCCCTTTCAAACGCTCCCCCTTTTCCGCGGACCCCAGTATTGACCTTTATTTCAAAACCCGTTTAGAGCACTCCCCCTTTTCGCGCACCCCAATATTGCGCTTTATTTCTAACCCCCTTTAGAATGCTCCCTCCTTTTCCCCCTCAACAAAAATATTGCACTTTATTTAAAATATTGCGCTTTATTTCTAAACCCCTCCACCATTTAGGACGCTCCCCCTTTTCCCGCCCCCCCATATTACACTTTACTCCTAACGCCACTTTGAACGCTCCCTCTTTTTCCCGCCAACCAAAATATTGCGCTTTATTTCTAAACCCCTAGACCGTTTAGGACGCTCCCCCTTTTCCCGCCCCCCCCAATATTGTGCTTTACTCCTAACGCCACTTTGAACGCTCCCTCTTTTTCCAAACAACCAAAATATTGTGCTTTATTTCCAAACCCCCTCCCCGTTTAGGGCGCACCCCTTTTCCCGCACCCTAATATCACACTTTATTTCTAACTTCCCGCTTAGGACGCTCCCCCTTTTTCATGCACCCGAATATTGCGCTTCATTTCTAAACCCTCTCCCCACTTAAATCACTCCCCATTTTTCACGGACCCAAATATTGCCCTTTATTCCTAAACCCCCTCCCCCATTTACAGTGCTCCCCCTTTTCCGCACACACCAATATTGCGTTTTATTTCAAAAACCCGTTTAGAACGCTCCCTCTTTTCCCACCAACCAAAATATTCGATTTATTCAAAATATTGCTCTTTTTTCCAAACATCCGTTCAGGACGCTCCCCCTTTTTTCGTGCACCCCAATAATGCGCTTTACGTCTAACCCCCTTTTGAACGCTTCCTCTTTTTCCCGCCAACCAAAATATTGCGCTTTATTGAAAATGTTGCGCTTCATTTTCAAACCCCTCCATCGTTTAGTACGCTCCCCCTTTTCCCGCCCCCTCAATATTGCGCCCTATTCCTGACCACACTTCGAATGCTCCCTCTTTTTCCCGCCAACCAAAATATTGTGCTTTATTTGTAAGCCCCCTCCCCCGTTTAGGACGCTCCCCCTTTTCCCGGGCACCCCAATATTACGCTTTATTTCTAAGCCCCCGCTTAGAACGCTCCCCCTTTTTTCACGCAACCCAATATTGCGCTTTATTTCTAAACCCCCTCCCCCACTTACAACGCTCCTCATTTTTCGCGCACCCCAATATTGCGCTTTATTCGTAAACCCCCTCCCCCATTTACAACACTCCCCTTTTTTGCGCTCACCAATATTGCACTTTATTTCTAACCCCCGCTTAGAAGTCTCCCCCTTTTCCGCGCATCCCAATATTACGCTTTATTGCTAACCGCCCCCCCCGCTTAGAAACCTCCCCCTTTTCCCGCGAACCCCAATATTGCACTTGATTTCAAAACCCCCCGTTTAGAACGCTCCCCCTTTTCCGCCCTCCCCAATATTGTGTTTTATTTCTAACCCTCTTTTGAACGCTCCCTCTTTTTCCCGCCAACCAAAATATTGCGATTAATTTCAAATATTGCGCTTTATTTCTAAACACCTGTTCAGAGCTCGCCCCCTTTTCCCACGCACCCCGATATTGCGCTTTATTTCTAACTCCCCCCCTTAGAACGCTCCCCATTTTTCGCACACCCAGATATGGCACTTTACTTCAAGCCCCCCATTTAGAACACTCCCACCTTTCCGCGCACCCCAACATTGCCCTTTATTTCTAGCCCCCCTTTGAACGGTCCCCCTTTTCCCCACCCACCAAAATATTGCGCTTTATTTTAAACCCCCTACCCCGCTTAGAATCCTCTCCCTTATCCCCACACACCCCAATATTGCGCTTTATTTCTACCTTTCGCTTACATCGCTCTCCTTTTTTTCTGCACACCCCAATATTGTCATTCATTTCTAACCGCCCATTTAGAACGTTCCCCTTTTTTCCGTGCTCCACAAGATTGTGCTTTATTTCCAACCGCCCGCTTAGAATACTCACATTTTTCCGCGCCCCCCAATATTGCACTTTATTTTTAACCCCCCTTAGAACGTTCCCCTTTTCCCCGCCCACCAAAATATTGCACTTTACTTTAAACCCCCTTCCCCCGTTTAGAACGCTCCCTCTTTTTCCAGCACATCCCAATATTGCGCTTAATTTCTAACCCACCGCTTAGAACACTCCCCCTTGCCGGCCCACCAAAATACTGCGCTTTATTTTAAACACCCTCCCCCGCTTAGAACGCTCCAACTGTTTCTGCGCACCCCAATATTGCACTTTATTTCTAAACACCCTCCCCCGCTTACAGCGCTCCCCCTTCTCTGTGCACCCAAATATATTGTTTTATTCCTAACCCCCCTTTGAACGCCCCCCTTTTTGCATGCATCTTAATATTGCACTTCATTTGTAACCCCCCCCCGGTTAGAACGCTCCCCCATTATTCCGCTCACCCCAATATTGCGCTGATTTCTAGCCCCGCGCTTAGAACGACCCTGCTTTTTTCCGTGCAGCACAGTACTGTGTTTTATTTTAAACCCACGCCCCGCCTAGAATGCTCCACCTTTTCCCGCGACCCCAATATTGCGCTTTATTACTAAACCCCCCGTTTAGAAGTCTCCCCCTTTTTTCCTCACACCCCAATATTGCGATTTATTTGTAACCCCCGCTTAGATCGCTACCCCTTTTCCCCACCCACCAAAATATTGCGCTTTATTTTAAACCCCTCCCCGTATAGAACGCTCCCCCTTTTCCGCGCACCCCAATATTACGCTTTATATCAAACCGCCCCTTTAGAACTCTCCCCCTTTTCCCGGGCACCCCAATATTGCGCTTTATTTCTACTCCCCCGCTTAGAACGCTCCCCCTTTTTTCGCACACCCCACTATTGTGCATTATTTTGAAACCCCGCCCCCACTTAAAACGCTCCTCATTTTTGCGCTCCGAATATTGCGCATTATTCCTAAACCCTCTCCCCAACTTAAAGCGCTCCCCCTTTGTAGCGCACCCCAATATTACGCTTTATTTCAATGCCCCCCGTTTAGAACACTCCCCCTTTTCCTGCACACCCCAATATTGCGCTTTATTCCTATGCACCCGTTCAGAAGGCTCCCCCCTTTTTGCGCACCCCAATATTGCGCTTTATTTCCAATCCCCCCTCCCGCACTTAAAACGCTCCCCATTTTTCACGCACCCAAATATTGCGCTTTATTCCTAAATCCCCTCCCCCGTTTACAGTGCTCCCCCTTTTCCGCGCACCCTAATATTGCGCTTTATTTCTAACCCTCCTTTGAACGCTCCCTCTTTTTCCCACCAACCCAAATATTGCGCTTTATTTCAAACGCCCCCCGCTTAGAATGCTCCCCCTTTTTCGCGCACCCCAATATTGCGCTTTATTTCCAAACGCCCTCCCACTTAAAATGCTCCTCATTTTTCGCACACCCGAGTATTGCGCATAATTCCTCACCCCGCTACACCACTTACAACGCTCCCCCTTTTTTCACACACCGCAATATTGCTCTTTATTTCTAACCCCCGCTTAGAATGCTCCCCCTTTTCTGCGCACCCCAATATTGTGCTTTATTTCTAACCCTCTTTTGACCGCTCCCTCTTTTTCCCACCAAAAAAATTTGCAATTTATTTAAAATATTGCGCTTTATTTCTAAACACCCGTTTAGACCGCTCCCCCTTTTCCCTTGCTCCCCAACATTGTGCTTTATTTCTAATCCCCTCGCTTAGAAAGCTCCCCCTTTTTCGCACACCCCAATATTGCGCTTTATTTAGAAAACCCCTCCCCCACTTAAAATGCTACTCATTTTCGAGCACCCGAATATTGCGCTTTATTCCTAAGCCCTCTCCACCATGCTCCCCATTTTTTCGCGCATCCCAATATTTCACTTTATTTCTGACCCTCTTTTGAACGGTCCCTCTTTTTTCCCGCCAACGAAAATATTGCGATTTTTTCAAATATTGTGCTTTATTTCTAAACAGCCGTTTAGAACGCTCCCCCTTTTCCCGCCACCCCTATAATGCGCTTTATTTCTAACTTCCCCCCTCCTTAGAACGCTACCCCTTTTTGCGCACGCCCCAATATTGTGCTTTATTTTGAAACTCCCTCCCCTACTTAAAACGCTCCTCATTTTCACGAATCCGAATATTGAGCTTTATTCCTAAACCCTCTCACCCACTTAAAACGTGGGCGCACTCCAATATGGCGTTTTCTTTCTAAACCCCTCGCTTAAAACGCTCCCCCTTTTTTCGTGCCCCACAATATCGCACTTTATTTTGAAACCCCCTCCCCCACTTAAAACGCTCCTCATTTTCACGCACCCAAATATTGTGCTTTTTTCAGAAACCCCCTCCCCCGCTTACAGCGCTCCCCCTTTTTTGTGCAAACCAATATTACGCTTTATTTCTAAGCCCCGCTTAGAACGCTCCCCCCTTTCTGCGCACCCCAGTATTGCGCTTTATTTCAAAAACCCGTTTAGAATTCTCCCCCGTTTCTGCGCACCCCAATAATGCGCTTTATTTCAAACCCCCCGTTTAGAACGCTCCCCCTTTTCCGCACACCCCAAAATTGCGTTTTATTTCTAACCCTCTATTGAACGCTCCCTCTTTTTCCGGCCAACCAAAATATTGCGATTTATTTCAAATATTGCGCTTCGTTTTTAAACACCCGTTTAGAACGCTCCCCCTTTTCCCACGAACCCCAATATTGTGCTTTATTGCTAACCCACTACTTAGAAACCTCCCCCTTTTCTCGCGAACCCCAATATTGCGCTTTTTTCCAAACTCCCTCCCCCACTTAAAACGCTCCCCATTTTTCGTGCACCCAAATACTGCACTTTATTCTTCACTCCCCTCCACCGCTTACAGCGCTCCCCCTTTTTTCGCGCACCGCAATATTGCTCTTTATTTCTATCCCCCGCTTAGAACGCTTCTCCTTTTCCGCGCACCCCAATATAGCGCTTTATTTCTAACCCTCTTTTGAACGCTCCCTCTTTTCCCCGCCAACCAAAATATTGCGATTTATTTAAAATATTGCGATTCATTTTTAAACACCCGTTTAGAACGCTCCCCTTTTCCCACGAACCCCAATATTGTGCTTTATTGCTAACCATTTAACAGGCTCCCCCTTTCATCGCGCACACCAATATTGCGCTTTATTCCTAACCCCCATTTAGAACGCTCCCCCTTTCTTGGGCACTCCAATATTGCGCTTTTTTTGTAACCCCCTCCTCCACTTAAAATGCTCCTCATTTTCGCGCACCCGAATATTGCGCCATGTTCCTAAACCTTCTCCCCCACATAAAACGCTCCCCCTTTTTTGTGCACCCCAATATTGTGCTTTATTTCTAAACTCCCCATTTAGAAAGCTCTCCCTTTCCCGCACAACCCAATATTGTGCTTTATTTCTATACACCCGTTCAGAACGCTTCCCCTTTTTTCGCGCACCCCAAATTGCGCTTTATTTCTAACTTCCTTTTGAACGCTCTCTCTTTTTCCCGCCTACCAAAATATTGCGATTCATTTAAAATATTGCGCTTTATTGCAAAACACCCATTTAAAACACTCCCCCTTTTCAGGCGCGCCCCAATATTGTGCTTTATTTTGAAACCCCCTCCCCCACCTAAAACGCTCTTCATTTTCGCGGACCCGCATATTGCGCTTTATTCCTAAACCCTTTCCCCCACTTAAAACGCTCCCACTTTTTTCATGCAAACCAATATTGCTCTTTATTCCTACCTCCCGCTTAGAACGCTCCCCCTTTTTTCACGCACCCCAATATTGCGCTTTATGTCTAACCCCCTTTTGAACTCTCCATCTCTTTCCCGCCAACCAAAATATTGCGCTTTATTTCTAAACCCCCTCCCCCATTTAGGACGCTCCCCCTTTTCCCGCCCCCCCCAAATTGCACTTTAATACTAACCCCACTTTGAACGCTCCCTCTTTTTCCCACCAACCAAAATATTGCTCTTTATTTCTAAACCCCCCCCCCATTTAGGACGCTCTCCCTTTTCCCCCGCACCTCAATATTTCACTTTATTTCTAAACCCCCTCCCCCACTTATAACGCACCCCATTTTTCGCTCACCCAAATATTGTGCTTCATTCCTATACCCCTCTCCCCCGCTTACAGCGCCCCCCCCTTGCCCGCGCACCCCAATATTGCACTTTATTTCAAAAACCCGTTTAGAACGCTCCCCCTTTTCCGTGCATCCAATATTGCGTTATATTTCTAACCCTCTTTTGAACGCTCCCTCTTTTTCTCACCAACCAAAATATTGCGATTTATTTCAAGTATTGCAATTTTTTTCCTAAACACCCGTTTGGAATGCTCCCCCTTTTCCCATGCACCCCAATATTGCGCTTTATTTCGAATCCCCCTGCTTAGAACGCTCCCCTATTTTTCGCAAACCCCAATATTGTGCTTTATTTTGTAACCAGCTCCCCCACTTAAAACGCTCCTCATTTCCACGCACCCTAATTTTGCGCTTAATTTCTACACCCTCTCCCCCACTTAGAATGCTCCCCCGTTTCCGCGTATCCCAATATTGTGCTTTATTTCTAACCGCCGCTTAGAACGCTCCCCCTTTTTTCACGCACCCCAATTTTGCGCTTTATTTTGAAACCCCCTCCCCAAATTTAAACGCTCCTCATTTTTGTGCACACCAATATTGCGCTTTATTCCTAACCCTCTCCCCACTTAAAAAGCTCCCCCTTTTTTCGCGCACCCAATATTGCACTTTATTTCAAAACCCCCCATTTAGAACGCTGCCCCTTGTCCGCACACCCCATATATTGCACTTTATTCCTATACACCCGTTCAGAACGCTCCCCATTTTTTCACGCACCCCAATAATTCCCTTTATTTCAAAACTCCCCGTTAGAACGCTCCTCCCATTCCTGGACACCCCAATATTTCGCTTTATTTCCAACCACCCTTTGAACGCTCCCCTTTTTCCCGCCCCCCCAAATATTTCGTTTTGTTTTAAAACCCTTCCCGTCTTAGAAGGCTCCCCTTATCCCGAGCACTGCGATATTGTGCTTTATTCTAACCCCCTTTGAAGGCTCCCCTTTTTCCCGCCCACCCAAATATTTCTTTTTTTACAAACCCCTTCCCGCTTAGAACGCTCCCCCTTTTCCACGCACCCCAATATTTGCTCTATTTCTAAGTCCCGCTTACAATGCTTCCCCTTTTCTGCACACTCCATACTGTGCTTTATTTCAAACACCCGTTTAGAACGCTCCCCCTTTCCGCGCACCCAATATTGCATTTATTCCAAAAACCCATTAGAACGCTCCCCCTTTCTGCGCACCCCAATATTGCGCTTATTTCTAACCCTCTTTTGAACGCTCCCTCTTTTTCCCACCAAACAAAATATTGCGATTCATTTAAAATATTGTGCTTTATTTCTAAACACCCGTTTAGAACGCACCCCATTTTCCCGCGCACCCCAATATTGTGCTTTATTTTGAAACCCTCCTCCCCCACCTAAAACGCTCCTCATTTTCGTGCACCCCAATATTCCGCTTTATTCCTAAACCCCTTCCCCGCTTACAGTGCTCCCCCTTTTCCCGCACACACCAATATTGTGCTTTATTTCTAAAACCCCTCCCCCGCTTACAGCGCTCTCCCTTTTTTCACGCACCCCAATATTGCGCTTTATTTCTAAACCCCGTTTAGAATGCTCCCCTTTTCCTGCGCACCCCAATATTGGGCCATATTCTAAACCACCCTGTTTGAATGCTCCCGCTTTTTTCTGCGCACCCCAATATTGCGCTTCATTTCTAAAACCACCTTTAGAACACTCCCCTTTTCTGCACACCCCAATATTGCGCTTTATTTCTAACTCCCTGCTTAGAACGCTCCCCTTTTCCCACGCACCCCAATATTGCGCTTTATATGCTCCCCCTTTTCCCGCACACCCCATTATTGCGTTTTATTTCTAACCCCCCCTTTTAGAACCCTCCCCCCTTTTCCGCGCACCCCAAATTGCGCTTTATTTCTAAAACCCCTCCCCCGCCTACAGCGCCCCCCCTTATTGTGCACCCCAATATTGCGCTTCATTTCTAACCCTCCGCCTTAGAAAGTTCCCCTTTCCCCGCCCACCAAAATAATGCGCTTTATTTTGAACCCCTCCCCCGCTTAGAACGCTCCCCCCTTTTCCCGCACACCCCAGTATTGCACTTTATTTCCAAAACCCCTCCCCCGCTTAAAACACTTTCCCTTTTTTCGCGCACCCCAATATGGCGCTTTATTTCTAAACCCCCCGTTTGGAACGCTCCCCCTTTTTTCTTGCACCGCAATCTTGCGCTTTATTTCTAAACTCCCGTTTAGAACGCTTCCCCTTTTCCCACCCACCAAAATGTTGCACTTTATTTTAAACCCCTCCCCGCTTATAGCACTCCCCTTTTTCCGCACACACCAATATTGTGCTTTCTTTCTAAACTCCCCCTCCCCGCTTACAGCGCTCCCCCTCTTTTCACGCACCCCAATATTGCGCTTTATTTCTAATCCCTCCCGTTTAGAACGGCCCCCTTTCTTCCGCGCACCCCAATATTACGCTTATTTCTAACCCTCCGCTTAGAAAGCTCCCCTTTTCCCGCCCACCAAAAATATTGCGCTTGATATTAAACTCCCTCCCCCGCTTAGAACGCTCCCCTTTTCCCTGCACCCCAATATTATGCTTTATTTCTAAACCCCGTCCACCGCTTTGAGCACTCACTTTTTTCCGCGCACCCCAATATTGCACTTTATTTCTAAACCTCCCCTCCCCCGCTTAGAACACTCCCCTTTTTCCCTCACACCCAATATTGCAATTCATTTCTAAGCCTCCTCGCTTAGAACGCTCCCCCGTTTTTCTGCGCACCCCATTATTGTGCTTTATTTCTAACCCCCTTCCCCCGCTTAGAAATGCTCCCTCTTTTTTCCACACACCCCAGTATGGCAATTTCTTTCTAAACTCCCTCCCCCGCTTATAGTGCTACCCTTTTTGCCGCCACCTCAATATTGCACTTTATCACTAACCCCCTTAGAATGCTCCCTCTTTTTTCCGCGCACCCCAATTTTTCGCTTTATTTCTAAACCCCACCCCCGCTTAGAGCTCTTCCCCTTTTCCACACACCCTAATATTGCACTTTTTTTCTAAACCCTGCACACTCCAACGGTCTAGGTTCCCGACGGCTACGGCACCCTGAGACTCTAGGTTCCCAAGACGACTCTGAATCCCAAAGCTCTGGGTTCCCGAGGTGGTCCGCATCCTGGAACTCTGCCACTCTGAGGTTTCTAGTTCCCGAGGGGCCCTGGCATCCTGGGGCTCCGCTGAGGCGAGGCTCTAGGTTCCCGAGGCAGCTCTGGCCTGTGGGGCTCTAGGTTCCTGAGGTTCTAGATTCCTGAGGTTCTAGACTTGTGAGGTTCTGGATCACTGGTTTCTAGGTGTCTGAGATCCTGCTCCAGGTCCCGGAGGCTTTAGGTTCCCAAGGTAGCTCCGGAATCCTTGGGCTCCAGCGCCCCAAGCCTCTAGTTTCCCGAGGTGGCTCTGACTCCCAGAAGCTCTAGGTTCCCCAGGTGGCCCTGGCGTCTTGGGGATCCGGTGCCAGAGGCTCTAGGTTCCCGAGGCGGCTCTGGTCTCTGGGGCTCTTGGTCCCTGAGATTCTTGATCACCGAGGTCCTAGACTCGTGAGTTCTAGATCACCAAGATTCTAGATTCGTGAGGTTCTAGATTAACGAGGTTCTAGACCACTGGGGTTCCCGCTTCAGGTCCAGTAGGCTCTGGGACTACGACACTCCAAGGCTCTTGGTTCCCGAGGTGGCTACGGTGCCCCGAGGCTCTAGGTTCCAGAGACGGCTCTGACTCCCAAAATCTCCAGGTTCCGGAGGTAGCCCTGGCATCCTGGTGTTCAGGTGCCCCGAGGCTCTAGGTTCCCGAGGCGGCTGTGGACTCTGGGAGCTCTAGAGTCCTGGGGTTCTAGGTTACCGAGGTCCTGCACTCTCGAGGTTCTAAATCACCGAGATGCTAGATCAGTGAGGTTCTATATTAACGAGGCTCTAGACAGCTGGGGCCCCGCTCCAGGTCCAGGAGGCTCTGGGACTCCAGTGCCCCGAGGCTCTAGATTCCCGAGACGGCCCTGAAACCAAAAAGCTCTTGGTTCCCGAGGAGGCCCTGGCGTCCTGGGCTCCGCTGCCCCGAGACTCTAGGTTCCCGAGGGGGCTCTGGCCTCTGGGTCTCTAGGTTCCTCAGGTTCTAGATCCCCGAGGTTATAGACTTGTAAGGTTCTAGATCCCCGAGGTTCTAGATTCGTGAGGTTCTGGATCGCTGAGGTTCTAGGTGTCTGAGATCCCCGCTCCAGGTCCCGGAGGCTCTATGTTTCCAAGGCAGTTCTGGCGTCCTGGGACTGTGGCACTCCGAGGCTTTTGGTTCCTGAGGTGGCTACAGCTCCCTGAGGCTCTCGGTTTCTGAGACGGCTCCAAATCCCAAAAGCTCTATGTACCCGAGGTGGCTACCTAGGGAACCTAGAGTTTTGGATGTTGGAGCCGCCTCGGGAACCTAGAGCCTCAGGGCGCCGGAGCCCCAGGATTCCAGAGCTGCCTTGGGACCTAAAGCCTCCGGGACCTGGAGCAGGGACCTCAGACACCTGGAAGCCAGTGATCCAGAACCTCACTAGTCTAGAACCTCGGGAATCTACAACCCCAGGAACCTAGAGCCCCCAGAGGCCAGAGCCGCCTCGGGAACCTAGAGTCTCGGGTACTGGAGCCCCAGGATGCCAGAGCCGCCTTGGGAGCTTAGGGCTTTTGGGAGTCGGAGCTGTATCAGGATCCAGAACCTCAGCAGCCTAGCATCTCAATGATCTAGAACCTCACGAGTCTAGAACCTCCTTGACCTAGAATCTCACGAATCTAGAACCTCGGGGATCTAGAGCCTATGTGATCTAGAACCTCAGGAATCTAGAGCCCCCAGAGGCCAGAGCCGCCTTGGGAACCTAGAGCCTCGGGTCACCGGAGCCCCAGGATGCCAGGACCACCTCGGGAACCTAGAGCTTTTGGGATTTGGAGCCGTCTCGGGAACCTAGAGCCTTGGGGTGCTGTAGCAGCCTCGGGAACCTAGAGCCTCAGAGTGCCGGAGTCCCAGAGCCTTCTGGATCTGGAGTGGGGACCCCAGTGATCTAGAACCTCGTTAATCTAGAACCTTACGAATCTTGCATCTTGCTGATCTAGAACCTCTCGAACTGTCTCTATCTGTTGCCAATTTGTACATTCCAAGCGCCTAGTACAGTGCTCTGCACATAGTAAGCGCTCAATAAATACTAATGAATGAATGAATGAATTTAACAAATACCATAATAAATGAACAAGCAAATCAACAGAAAACACTGAAGGGAGCGGGAGCCAGGTAAAAGAGGGTTTAATCGGGAAAAGCCCCTGGGAGGAGATATGACCATAATAGCGTTTGAAAGGTGGAGAGAGTGGTGATCTGGCCTGAGATGAGATTAGGGCAAAGAGAGGAAGCTGGGGCTTAGAGGAGCCAAGTGTGAGGGTTGGGTTGCAGTAGGTTCTACGTCTGTTCATTCATTCACTCAACTGTATTTACTGAACTCTTACGGTGTGGTGAGCACTGTACTAAGAGCTTCGAAAGAACAATTCAGCAATGAATAGAGAAAATCTGTTGGGCTGCAAGTCTCCAGAATGTGCTTAAGTCAGCCTCTGGCTTCAAATTAATTCCTCTCCGGTTGATTTGCCAAAATTACAAAAAAAGCTTGTGTGAATGGGAGAACGTTTGCTCTTCTGTTAACATGTAATCTTGGGGAAAATACCTGTACAATATTTTTTCTAAGGTATACATCGCCACCTTGTGTAGTTACCTAAAATATGTAACTTTCTACTTTCAAATTCCAGCTACTGACAAGGTATATTTTCACAGAGATGAAACAGTCCAAGGAGTGATTAAAAGTTCCTCCAACAATATATTTCCACATTTTTCCCAGTTACTGAGCCATGCAGCTTCTCCCGCACTTGGAGAGTGCAGTATAGCTGAGTTGGTAGAAGTCTACATACTTGAATATGTAGCCTTTGAGCATTAGGTATTCACCACACCTTCAACCCTCAGCCCCACATCAGTTATGTACATATGTGTAAATGATATATGATACGTTTTTATTTATATTAATGTCCATTTACCCCAGTCGGCTGTGAGGTCATCGTGAGCAGGGAATGTATCTGTTACAGGGTTGTATTGGACTCTCCCAGACACTGAGTACATTGCTCTGCACATAGTAAGTGCTCAACAAATGTCATTGATGATGATGACATAATGGATTTAAATTGATCACAGGAGACTTTCCTAAATCAAGTGGACTTCAACTAGAGTTGGTCCCTTCATTATTGACTGGCATTCATTCATTCATTCAATCTTATTTATTGAGCGCTACTTTGTGCAGAACACTGTACTAAGAGCTTGGAATGTACAGTTCGGCAACAGATAGAGACAATCTCTGCCCAACAACGGGCTCACAGTCTAAAACGGGGAGACAGACAACAAAACAAAACAAGTAGTCAGGGATCAATACCATCAAGATAAATAGAATCATAGATATATACACATCATTAATAAAATGGAGTAATAAATGATACATACAAATATACACAAGTGCTGTGGGAAGGGGAAAGGGGTTAGAGCAGAGGGAGGGAGTAGGGGGAATGGGGAGGGGGGAAGGGCAGAGGGAAATGGAGGGCTCAGTCTGGGAAGACCTCCTGGAAGAGGTGAGCTCTCATTAGGACCTCAAAGAATGTGAGTTTGGCGGATGTGAGGAGGGAGGACATTCCAGGTCACTGGTAGGACGTGGGTCAGGGGTCAATGCTGGGACAGGCGAGAAGAAGGCACCGTGAGGAGGTTAGCAGCAGAGGAGCTGATGAAAGCCTGAGGTTCCTTCTGCACAAGACCAAACTAAATCAATGGTATTCATTGAGTGCTTACTGTATGTAAAGCATTGTACTAAGTGCTTGGGAGAGTACAATCAAACAGATTTGATAGACACATTCCCTGACCACAATGAGCTTGCAGTCTAGAGGGGGAGACAGACATTACTATAAATAATGGATATGTAAGTAAGTGCTGTTAGGCTGAGTGCAGTCTGAATACAGAATGCTTGTGGTATTTAAGTGCTTGCTATGTGCTAAGCATTTGGGTAGATAGAGATTAACCTGGTTCACAGGTACAGTGTATGGCTTGAATTATTCAGCCTCACCAAATTGTAGCCAAACACAAACCTTACTTGGCAATTTGTACCGTTAACTTGAAAAGTGAAATAATGCCCCTAAAAAATGGCTATATTCAGTGTCATCATCAGTGGTAATTATTGAAGCGCTTCCTGTTGCAGAGTTTCTGAACAAAGCATTTGGGAGAATACAACAGAGCTGGCAGATATGTTCCCTGCCCACCACAGGTTTAGTGTGTGGGAAGCTAATCATTTTTCTAGCCCCTGCAGCATGGCCTAGTAGAGTCAGAAGGACCTGGGTCCTAATTCTGGCTCTGCCTCTTGTCTGCTCTTGACCTTGGGCAAGTCACTTAACTTCTATCCCTCAGTTACCTCGTTTGTAAAATGGGGTTAGGATTGGGAGCCTCTTGTGGGACAGGGACTATATCCAACCTGATTAGTTTCTATCTACTCCGTGCTTAGTATTATTGTGCCCGGCACACAGTAAGTGTTTAACAAATCCCGTAAATCTAACAAAATTGACTCAATGTATTCACTTTCTTAATTGCTTCCACTGCATAATTCCTCCACCACACTCACTAGTTTTGGAGGTGGAAGGAAAAGTTCATTTTGTAAGTAGTGATAGCACATCATTATCTTTGTTATTTGCAGTGCTGTTTCCACTTTTGCCTCTGTCTCTCCATCCTCATGGTGAGAAAAAACAATAACACCATTCTGAGTAGAAATATGACAGAATAAATAGATGAATTATGCAGGGTAAAACAATATAGAATAGGACATACACAATTCTTGTCTTATCTTATGCTGTTGAGTTGTTTCTGACCCATAGCGAGTCTGTGGACACATCTCTCTCCCGGACACCCCGCTCTCCAACTGCAATTGCTCTGGGATTATATCCATAGAGTTTTCTTAGTAAAAACACAGAAAGAGTTTACCATTCCATCTTCCACACAGTAACCTTGAGTCCTTACTCTCGACTCTCTCCCATGAAGCTGCTGCCCAAAACAGGTGAGTTTTGACTTGTAGCAGATTACCTGCCACTCGCTAGCCACCATCCAAGCTAGGAATGGAATGGATAGGCCTCTGCTTGACTCTCCCTGCCGTATCTGAAACTGGTAAAATACTGGAAACTCTTCAGGTGTGATTCTGAAAGGGGGACATAAATGCTAGAATTTAAGTGCACAGGAATGTTGTTGGATTGAAACACTCTGGAAGGAGAAGATTAATTAGGGAATTGCTCCTTGAAATGCTGGATTTTCAGGAAACATTTCAATCAATCATTTTGATTGAAATCAATCAGTTTGATCAATCAGTAGTACAATACTCTGCACCCAGTAGTTGCTGCATAGCTCCCACTGACTGACTGACTAATTTAACTGGGGACTGATCCATATTAATAACAATGATGGTACTTATTAAGCACTATGTGCCAAGCACTGTTCTAAGTACTGGAGCACTGTTCTAAGCACTATTAGGTGGTCCATAGAACCAGAGAATAGTAGTCAGGATCAGGTAGCCTGGTCTTGGTTCTGGTTAGGTCCCTTAGACAAGTTTATCAGGGATCCAGGTTGGGAGATGGGAGATGTTAGCTGGAAGATCCTATTTTGAAACTTTTATTTCCCGGTAATTTATTGGAAAAAAAAAACCCAAAAACCTAACTGTGGCCTTTAGTCAGCTTTCAGAATCTTCTGCATCCAAGTGCTACTGGCAAAGAAATTTTAAAAGATATGTTTGTAAGGGTTTGAAGTTCTTGGGAGTTCAAAAGAGTTTGAAAACCAAGAGTGATTTATTGATTTACTAATTGATCGATCAATAAGAACTAAAATAAATCATGGTGCAGAGACTGGACAATGGAGATTTCTCCCAGGTCAATGCAATGAACTCAAGGAAACAGAAACTCAAGGTTGTGGGAGGCAGTTGGAGGGAGCCATATGTGAGCATTGAGTCATGCTATTGGGATTAATACATGGAAAAAAATAGTAATAATAATGATGGTATTTGTTAAGCACTTACTATGTGCCAAGCACTCTTCTAAGCACTGGGGTAGATACAGGGTAATCTGGTTGTCCCATGGGCCTCACAAGTCTTACTCCCCATTTTACAGATGAGGTAACTGAGGCCTAGAGAAGTTAAGTGACTTTCCCAAAGTTACACAGCTGACAAGTGGTGGAGCTGGGATTAGATCCTACAACCTCTGACTCCCAAGCTTGTGCTCTTTCCACTAAGCCATGCTACTTCTCATCAAGCATTGTCACCCAGAAGTTTTTTTTTTTTTTAATGGTATTTGTAAAGCTCTTATTATGTGCCAGACACTGTATTAAATGCTGGGGTACATACAAGTTAGTCAGTTTGGACACAGTCCCTGTTCCACCTGGGGTTCACAGTCTAAATCCCCATTTTCCAGATGAAGTAACTGAAGCACAGAGAAATCAAGTGACTTGCCCAAGGTCATAGAGCAGACAAGTGGTGGATCTGGGATAAGAATCCAGGTCCCTCTGATGCCTTATACTCTGTCCACTAGGCCACATGACTTCTCTTTGAAAAGATACAGAAACAGGTCAGAGTCCCATCTAAAGGTGTTTATGCTCTGCTCAGTGCCCAGTGTGCACTGACCCAAATTCTGCAATGTAGTGGCAGTCCAAGAGGAAAGTAATCTGTAGCGATAGGTGGAAGAGTGCCATTTTTGTTGTTATTATTTATGGTATTAAGTGCTCACTGTGTGCCAGGTACTGTTCTAAGCTGTTGGGTAGATACAAGCTCATCCGGGTGGACACAGTCCATGACCCACATGGGACTCGCAGTCTTCATCCCCATTTCACAGATGAGGTGACTGAGGCCCAGAGAAGTGAAGTGAACTGCCTGAGATCACACAGTGACCTCACAAGTGAAGGAGCAAGGAATTACAACCCAGGTCCTTCTGACTCCCAGGCCCATGCTGTATCCAGTTGCCTGTGAAGTAAGGAAAGGATTAAATGCTAAAATATGGAAGCACAGGTTTGGACATCAGATGACCTGGGTTCTAATTCCAGCTCTGCCACGTACCTGCTGTGTGACCTTGGGCAAGTCACTTAGGTTGTCTGCTGTGTCTGACCTGAGTATCTTGTATCTACCCCAGCACTTAGTACGGTGTTCGGCACCTAGTATGCACTTAATAATTACCACCTGACTTTCTCCCTTTATTCATCCACCCCTCCCAGCCCCACAGCACCTATGTACATACCTCTAATTTATTTGTTTATATTAATGTCTGTCTCCCCCTGTAGACTGTAAGCTCGTTGTGGGCAGGGAATGTGTTGTTTATTGTTTATTATACTCTCTTAAGTGCTCAGTACAGGTGGGTCGGCATACAGTAAGTGCTCAAAAATTATGATTGTGAAATGAATCAACTATGTCCCCATTTATCTCTCCTCTACAGGCTACTCGGTTGAATGAGCAGTAGTAGAAGGAGCTGTTGGGAAGAGGCTTCAAAGACACATCAAGAAAACTACCAAGCCGTGCCCTCATTGTACAATTCCTGGTAGAGAGAAAATGGTGATCTGTAGTAAAGGATAGAGGGATCTTTTCCAGTTCTCCGCGTTAGATAGGGTTGTGTCCTTGCCAAACCCCGCCTCAGGAACATCTCCCTGTAAACTCCTCCTTCTAGACTGTAAACTCTCTGGTGGGCAGGGAATGAGTCTGTTTACTGTTATATTGAAATAATAAAAAAAACAATAATAATGGTTATTTGTTAAGCACTTACTATGTGCCAAGCACTGTTCTAAACACTGGGGTAGATACATGGTTATTAAGTTGTCCCTGGTGGAGCTCACAGTCTCAATCCCCCTTTTACAGATAAAGTAACTGGGGCACAGAGAAGTGAAATGATTTGCCCAAAGTCACACAGCTGACAAATGGCAGAGCTGGGATTAGAACCTCTGACTCCCAAGACAGTGCTCCTTCCACTAAGTCATGCTCTCCCAGCACATAATAGAGTGCTTTACATGCAGTAAGCACTCAATAAGTTCAATTGAATAAATAAATGAATGAATGCAGTAGTCCCAGGTTTAGATGCCAGGTTCATGTGCACAAACTGACTCCACCTTAGGCCATATGTGAATTGAGGGATTTGTTAAGCACTTACTATGTGCCAACCAAGATAATCAGGTCAGACACTAATCCCCATCCCATATGGGGGCTTGCAGTTAGGAGGGAGACCAGGTATCAAATCTCCATTTTATAGATAAAGACACTGAGATTCAGAGAAATTAAGGTCACACAGCAAGCAAGTTGTAGAGCCTGGATTAGAACCGAGGCCTTCTTTTTCATCCCTTCTTCTCTTACAGGCCTGGGAGTCAGAAGTACCTGCCCTCTGCCACTGTGTGGCCTTGGTCAAGTCATTTAACTTCTCTGTGCCTCAGTTACCTCATCTGTAAAATGGGGATTGAGACTGGGAGCACTACATGGGACAGGGACTCTGTCCAGCCCAATTATCTGGTATCAACCCAAGCACTTAGTTCAGAGCCTGGTACTTAGTAAATGCGTAACAAATACAATTATCATTATTACTATTCACCCTTCTTCTCTCCTATCCCTCCCTCTTCTTCTCCTCCAACCCCCTCCCCAATCCAGGAATCACAAAAAGGAGCTTTATGTAACCCAGATTCATTCCACTTCTAAGGGATCAACCCATGGCCTGGAACCCAAAGTAGAGGCATTTTTGGTCCCCACACTCCCCATTCCTCCTCCCCTTCCCCCCATCACCATCAGCAACAGAATAATCATCCTCAGTATTCAGTCTTGCAGGCAGGAGACAGTTTATTAGAGTGCAGAGTGGCAGAGATGCATGTTGCCAAAGTCCTGGCACTAAATCCTGGACAGTGTCACCCCCTGATCTTCCCTATTGTTCTTGCTCTACTGATCTCTACAGACCAGCTAGTATCGTGAGTTAGAATCCTGAATTACCCAATTTTGATATACTCAGCAGATCCCCGTTAGCATATCACCACCAGATGACAGAAAATTGTCCATGAGATCTAAGTTTTGGGCAACATTTATCTATATATAACATCAGTGATTTCTCTGTCTTTTAAGAGTCGTTATTAATACAGTCTACAGTATTTCCATTTGGTTTCCAGTGCATTTTCTTTCCCTTGGGGTGATTCTGTCCTGTTCCTGTCATTTCTGTTCAGTTCAACTCTTCATAATGTTGACATTCCTCATCCCTAAAACTATGGTTCAACTCAACCATCATGTACCACTAAGCTTTATACAGCATCATTTCAAGTGATAATTGGGTTTAGATATGTCCCTAAAGATCAGTTTATTCATAGCACTTTGCATGTAAAATTCAGTTTAAAACATTACAACTCTTTGGGGGTAGGACTTGGACTTTATCTTAGCTGAATTATTTCCAAGTACTTCCGGGAATAATTATATCCAGTTTTCCTCTACACTTAATTCACAATGAATTCTCAATGAGTAAGAAAATTTTGCAGCATTAACAGGGATCTGAATTCACCAGAAGTGTTTTAAATGGTCTTAGGGTGGGTCTTGACTGATAATGTGGAAGAAAGAACTGGACATTTATTGGAATGATTCCATAAAAATGCCCACACAAAACACTTTTCTGAATCAGGGAGGTAGTCCGGCTTAGTGGAAAGAGCACGGGCTGAGAGTCAGAGGACAAAGGTTCTAATCCTCGCACTGCCACTGTGCTGCTGTGTGACCTTGGACAAATCACTCAACTTCTCTGTGCTTCAGTTACTTCACCCCAAAATGGAACTGTGAGCCCCAGGTAGGACATAGACAATGTCCAACCTTGTATGTACCCCACTGCTCAATATGAGGCAAGTCCCATTGAAAAGAAATCATTCAAGAGAATCAGTGCTCTGCACAAAGTAAACCCAATTTGAAAACTGTGTAGGATTTTTCCTATTTAAAACTCAGGCGTCTTTTTTTGAAAACCTACTATAAAGGATAGAGCTCAACTAAAACATTGTAGAGAGCACACAATGATGACTCGTGTTTTCTGGGTCCTCAAGAAAAATAATAACCTTCACTCAAGTCTTAACACTACTACACAGTGATTGATCTTCAACTGAATGTGCAGCATTTAAATGGTCTTACAATCTTCTCCAAGAAAACTACATGACTTAAACCCTATGGGCAGGGAATATGTCTTCTCGTTCTATCAGATTGTACTCTCCTAAGCACTTAGTACAGTGCCTTCCCCCAAATAATCTCTCTTTTCTCTGGCTTGCTTTCCCTTCTGCATCATCTGTGCCCTTGGGAATCTGATATTGGCCCCACCCTAAACTCCATAGCACTTACTACATTTCTTTAAATTATATATTACCAATTATGTATTTACATTAATGTCCACCTCCCCCCGCCCAGACTCTATGCTTGCTAAGGGCAGAGAATGGGTTTGCTAATTCTGTTGTACTCTCCCAAGTGCTTAGTACAGTGCTCTGCACAACAGTAGGTGCTCAATAAATACCATTGATTAAATGATTGCTCTGCCCACACTAAGCACTCAATAAATATAGTAGATTGATGATTGATTAAATTTGAAAATGAGGTAGTAAAGAATGGTAAAATCTGTCTTAAGAGCAAATAATGAACTGAAACACGAGATGTAGTACAGAACAACCCTTTGTGATAACAAGACAAATTCCTATAATCTTTTCATCCATTCATTCATTCAATCATATTTATTGAGCGCTTTCTGCATATAAAGCACTGTACTAAACACTTGGGAGAGTACAATACAACAATAAACAGACAAATTCCCTATCCACAATGTGCTTACAATTTGGGGGGGGGGGGAGACAAACGTTAATATAAATAAATTACAGATAAGTACATAAGTACTATGGGGCTGGGAGGCAGCAAAGGCAGCAAGTCAGGGCAATGCCGAAGGGAGTGGGAGAAGAGGAAAGGGGGGCTTAGTCAGGGAAGGCCTCTTGCAGGAGATGTGCCTTCAATAAGATTTTGAAGGAGGGAAGAGTAGTTCCTGTCAGATTTGAGGAGGGAGGGCATTCTAGGACAGAGGCAGTATGTGGGTGAGGCATCAGCGATGATATAGATGAAATTGAGGCATAGTGAGAAGATTAGCATTAGAGGAGCAAAGTGTGGTGTGGGCTGGATTGTAGTAGGAGACAAGTAAGGTGAGGTAGGAGGGGACAAGGTGATTGAGTGCTTTAAAGCCAAAGGTGAGAGGTTTTTGCTTGATGCAGAGGTGGATGAGCGACCACTGGAGTTTTTTGAGGATTGGGGTGACATGTCCTGAATGTTTTGGAGAAAAATGACCTGGACAGCAGAGTGAAGTTTTGAATTGGAATGGGGAGAGACCAGGAGGCTGGGAGGTCAGCAAGGAGGCCGATGTAGTTTTCCAGGTGGGATAGGATGAGTGATTATACTACCATGGTAGCGTTTGGTTTGGTGTCTTATAATGAAGAATGGATTCTGAGTGACACCTGCACCTTCCAGTAATAATGATGATGATGGTATTGTTAAGTGCTTACTCGTGCCAAGCACTGTTGTAAGCGCTGGATGGATGAATGATGCATATTTTTAAAAAGGAGTGAGATCTACTCAGATTCATTTCAGTCCATATCCTTCTTATCAGTCTTAGCAGTTACTTGATGGATTTAGAAGGGAGTCATGTAAATGCATGTCTTTCAATTGATAGTCTGAACTGAGCACCTCCTGTGTGCAGACCACTGTACTAAGCGCTTGTGATGTCCAATAGTGTAGTTTTACATGAATATTTGTCATTTTCCTCTGAACTGTAAACTCACTATGGGCAGGGAGTGTGTCTGTTTCTCTCCTAAACACTTAGTACAGTCCTCCACGCAGAGTAAGCATTCAGTAAGTACAACTGACTGACTCACTACCATATAGCCAAGGATCATGTCCTTCTTTCTGTCTCCCCTAGAGGATGTATGCATATGAAATGCCCGCAACCTCAGTGCAAATTTGAGTGGTGCTGACCTGTGGATTGGAATGGAAATTGCAAACTGCATGGGAGATGACTGTTTGACTAGACATGGAGTAAAATTAAGAGCAGTGAAGCTCTCCACTGGCAATCTTAACACTGGGAATGATGAGCACAATTCTATAGTTCTGTTGATATTTGCTTAGTTTTCTTTCTCCCCCCAAAAGCCTGGTTCATCTGTAAGGTGTTTTTTTCCTAATACTCTATCAGAGAGAATTATGGAAGAAATTCCATCTTACATGTGATTGGATAGATGTATCTAAGTGTTGCAGTATTGTTTACTGGTAGCATTTCAACGTGACGGTCACTTCTGTGCCAAAAGGTAGCTGACTGTAAGTTTTGTTTCCTGGTGGATTTTGCTAGACTAGTGTTCCCCTTGAAACTAACTCCCTTCTGGCTTAATTTATTCTATAGGGGCAGCAGTAGCAATGGTTCAGTGAGCCAAGGATGTGTTCGGAGAGAACTTTGAGGTCCATTTTATACCACTGGGTTTGTTACAATTGAACTGCAATGGATTTTTTTTAAAGATGTCTCTCCGGCTTTGCTAACTAAAGCAATTCTACTATATTTCTTTGAGAGAATGCCATTGCACAAAAGGGATTTCATGGTGCCCAAAGCAAGGAAAAAACTGTTTGACAAATAAGATATTTTAGCTGTCAAGAATTGCACCCATTAACAACACTGTAAATTACATGGTTAAAAACATTTGTTATCTTTAGTTTTTCATTGTATCAGGTAAAGATACAAATACTATATCTAAAAACAGATAAATGGTTGCAGTCTTTTTTCTGGAGCCAGAGCAATGCAGAAGCCTCAAGTGCTGCAAATCAGTGCCCTAAAATAACGGGCACTATCCCCTCTATGCCCATGAAGACAAGTATAAATAAGCTTTAACCTACAATATATTTGAGTGTCCCAATGTCAACCACTTTGGGCTGAATATATCTGTTTTTTACACATAGTAATTCCAATAACATTCAGAAACATCTCATGGTTTTAAAAGTCACTTTGAATGTAGACATGTTTTTAAGTTAATAGGAGGTGAAGGCTCGATCCATTGTGAAAAACTTAGCTAAGCTAAGTTAGAACTCACAACTTAATGTGTGATTGGACTACAAACTATAGTGTTACTAAGGCAGCACTATTTAAATACCAACTATGAAGTAAGGATATTCAAAATTCACGTCATTCAGATCTGATCCCAAGCAATCTTCAGGGTTTCATGGACTTTTTAGTGCTGACACTGGGCAGAGAAAATGAAAAGGGAAAGGATAAGACGTTAAAGCTCTCTCTTTGCTGCTGCACTGCAAAACACAATTGTTATTGTCTTTGGAAAACATGGATATTCTGCAGGGCAGAACTATACCCACAATGGAAAGCACCAAGGTGAGCATCTGAAACATACTCGATTGGAACCTTGTGCTTGACTGGACATCGTTAACATTCCTGTAAAAATAAACACAGCCCAAAATTGCTCCAGAAGCAATCAGTCCCCATGAGAGAAAAATGTCTTGGTGATTTTTAGATGGAGTCACAAATTAGAAGATGATGAACTCTGTTGAGGGAAGGATCGTGGGTGGAAAAGTGGAAAGTGCTAGAGAAAGGAAAGAGGGTCCTTGATTTTACAGGGTCCCTGTGTAGAGCTGCCTTGCAGATTCAGAGATGACAGTTTCCTTCATTACTGCAGAGCAATGTAATTAATGGCCCAAATGTCACTGTCTTGAGCCATCTTGGGGCTGTTGGATATTTTCAGACAGCACTTTAAAAGGTTCTTTCATAATGTCTTTTAATTGGAATTCTGGGGATCCGTGAGTCCCAGAATCATACCTTTTCCTGTCTCATAAACCCTATTGCTATGTCCAACAGGACAGAGCAAAAAGGAGGTTCAAATCAAATGCCTCCATGGTGAGAACTATCAAATGCAATCAAATAAAAATCTGTGGGCTGAAAAGCAAATTTCATCAGCACATGGTTCTCCAACAACATCAGATATAATAATTCCAATAACATTCCGAAACATCTCGTGGATATAGTCTTTGGGGTATTCTAGTATTCTTTCTGTCCCAGCACCTTGACCAGATTTCTTGATTTGGGCCAAAGACCAGAATAAGGGTGACAGTGACACAGAGGAAGGTGGATAAAAGAGTTCTGGTAAGAGATTTGAGGAATTAGGGTGAAGGGGATTGAGGAATAGAAATTTCTTTATATACTTTCTGTTTTGGGTTTCAAATAGCAGCTCTGAGGCAAGTCACTGTTACCTAGCAAGTCGGTGTTACCTACCTGACTCAGTAACTTAGGTAAATGAACCTCCCAGGACAGGAACACTGGCCTGAACATTCAGCCCAAAGTGGTTGACATCAGGACACTCAAATATATTGGAGGTTAATACTTACTTATACTGTGTCCTTCACAGGCATAGAGGGGATAGTGCCGTATTTTAGGGCACTGGATTGCAGCTCTTGAGGCTTCTGGCATTTGCTCTGCCTCCAGAAAAAAAGACTGCAACCAATTTATCTGTTTTTTAGATCAGGTCGGAGTTTCTGCTAGGCTCCAGTTTCCAAGTTGGGCTCAGGAATAGCTGACTCCCAGATCTGAAAATCCTTAGAGTAATCCAGAATCTTGGAAAGATTCTGAAATATCTCAGGGATGCATGAATTAATAAGCATGAGAGAAAAAGAGTTACGGAGCCTCTTAATCATCATCAAGTTGTACTACATTAGATTGTGAATCATAAGCTCAGTTGGGCCTTTTGGTGCTTTTTGATGGGGAATGCCAAGCAATGTTAGGAACCAATAGGCAGACAGACAGGGACTGCTTAGTGACCCCCAATATGCTTTCATTAGAACCAAAGCCTGAACCTTCCTGCCCAGTTGGGAGACTTGCAAGATGTGGATGTGTGTTGAGTGATGGTGCCTCCGAAACAGAACCAACAGGGATTGAGTTTGCTTCCTCCTTTCTCTTCCCAAAAATCAGCGCGTCTCCCATCAGGCCCTAGGCAAGTGTCCAACTGCCTCCTGAGGTAGGTCTGACCCTGCTTATGACTAAAAGACCAACTTCTGTCAATAGATATTTGTCGATATTCACTAGCACCAATACTTGTTAACTTCCTATCAGGAGTAGGTTCGGGGATTTGAACAGGATTGAACACATCCTTAACTCTACGTCAGCAGTTTTCTTAGCTGTCTTGCTTGAGAATTTTCACTTATATGTTGCTTTTCATGACAATTCCTGTTCAGGTTCAAAAATGATGTTTTACCATAATTTTAACTGTGAGCCTCACGTGGGACAACTTGATTACCCTGTATCTACCCCAGCGCTTAGAAAAGTGCTCTGCACAATAGTAAGCACTTAACAAATACCAACATTCATGTCCAAAACTGAGCTCCTATCTTCCCTCCCAAGCCCTGTCCTCTTCCTGACTTCCCTGTCACTGGGGATGTTATGACCATCCTTCCCGTCTCTCAAGCCCGCAACCTTGGTATCATCCTTGACTCAGCTCTCTCATTCACCCCACACATCCAATCCATCACCAGTCCCTGCCGGTCTCACCTTTACAATATCACCAAGATCCGCCCCTTCCTCTCTATCCAAACAGCTATCTTACTGGTACAGGCTCTCATACTATCCCAGCTGGATTATTATGTCAGCCTTCTCTCTGATCTCTCTTCCTCCTGTCTCTCCCCACTCCAGTCTATTCTTCATTCTGCTGCCCGGGTCATCTTCCTGCAGAAACACTCTGGCATGTCACTCCCCTCCTTAAAATCCTCCAGTGGTTGTCTATAACCTCTGCACGAAACAAAAACTTCTCACTCTGGGCTTCAAAGCTCTCCATCACCTTGCCCCCTCCTACTTCTCCTCCCTTCTCTCTTGCTCCTGCCCACCATACACACTCGGCTCCTCTGTCGCTCACCTCCTCACTGACCCCCGTTTACGTCTATCCCACCGTCGACCCCTGTCCCACTTCCTCCCGCTCTCCTGGAATGCCCATCCTCCTCACCTCCGCCAAACTAACTATCTTCCCCTCTTCAAAGCCCTACTGAGAGCTCACCTCCTCCAAGAGACCTTCCCAGACTGAGCTTCCCCTTTTCCCTCTGCTCCCTCTCCTCCCTCTCTGCCCCCCTTTCACCTCCCCTCAGCTAAGCCCCCTTTCCCCACTTTCCCTTTGCTCCTCCCCCTCTCCCTTCCCCTCTCCTCAGCACTTTATAATGTATTTTTATTACTCTATTTATTTTATTACCCTATTTATTTTGTTAATGAGGTGTACATCCTCTTGATTCTATTTATTGTGATTAAGTTGTCTTGTTTTTGTCCGTCTGTCTCCCCTGATTAGACCGTAAGCCCGTCGATGAGCAGAGATTGCCTTTATCTGTTGCCGAATTGTACATTCCAAGCGCTTAGTACAGTGCTCTGCACATAATAAACGTCAATACATATTATTGAATGAATGAATGAACAAGCACAATTATCTTCGCACCATCTGAATGTGTATGAACAATGTACCAAAGTGCTAAGCATTTCATGGTGTTCAGCAATAAAGGACTTGAAGATGATGTCTCTGTTTTCTCTGTCATAAGTGGAAAAGATCTGTTAAGTCATTATTCCCAGTCCAGAAAGGAATTTATCTCACTGGAAGGTAGATTTTGGCAAATGTTGGAATTTTGGTGTGGAACCACACTGCCAAGTAAGTCCCAAATTTGCATCCCGATGCTGGAATTTCTGGAGGTTTGAAATTTGAGCCCCATGGAATGAATCCAAATCACAATGGCTATTCAGTTTATCATTAACACAGCATCCTCATTTTTTTATGGTATTTGTTAAGCACTTAATATATGCCATGCACTGTAATAAGCGCTGGAGTAGTTACAAGATAATTAGATTGGGTTTTGCTGATCCCACAGAAGGCTCACAGTTTTAATCCCCATTTTACTGATGAGGTAACTGAAGTAAGTGACTTGCCCAAGGTCACAGAACAGTTGCCAAGAGGTGGTTATCCAATGGGTCAAATATTCTTCTGCCTCACCTATCTTGGCTGAGAGAAGTACAATGCCAAGTCTGCAATAGAGATAAATTACTCTATTTTTCAATACTAAGTGATGGGCATATGCCATAGATCTTATGTTGCATTGTATGCCTATTAATAATGTTATACTTCTACCATCCAAGTGTCTTTTGTAGTTGTCTACAAGTGCAGAGAGCCATGCTGAGCACAGAGCAAAGCATATAAAACATACACAGTCCTCTCCTCTGGGAGCTCACAACATAAAGCAGGATGCATCCTAGAAGATAAGTATGTCATTTATTCTTTATATTGTTTATCTCCCCCTCTATAGTATAAACCTGTTGTGCCATTTCTGTTATGCTGATGTGCTGAGCTCTCCCAAGCACTTAGTTCAGTGTGCCCTGCACACTGTAAGCGCTCCTTTAATACGATTAATTGATGGGTAATTCTACACCTGCACAATATCAAGAAAACACATCAATTCCTCACATGACATTCTTATATTAGGTACATGTACTAGTGATTGTTGTTTTTGGAATGCTATTGAGAATGAAAGGTGAGTTGTGAAAATTGTGTTAATGGAGAAGGAAATTTCAATAATGGCTGACTATCATCTCCCTATTAGAAATGGTAAGGTCTTTCAGGACAGGGATCATATTTTGTAACTCTTGCTTCAAATGTCGAGCACGCATTGGGTATTCTTATTAATACTGTTAATACTTGCTTTGATGCTGTCAATATTTCCATTTCACCTAAGGAATCTTCAGGGAGCGGAAGTGTTTGGTGAGGAAGTGTGAAGGACACGCAAGGCATATTCAACAGGAGCATTCTAGAAGGTGTTGTGGAGATGGAAATAAGATAATCCCAAAACAAGTGATGAGTAAAAATGAATGTCAAATGAATGAATGAAGAATAATAATAATAATAATATGATTATTTTACACCAAGCATTACACTAAAGTGGAAAGACCCCAGGCTTGGGAGTGAGAGGACATGGGTTCTAATCCCAGCTCCACCACTTGCCTGCTGTGTGACCTTGGGCAAGTCACTTCACTTCTCTCCCTCAGTTACCTCATCTGTATAATGGGGATTCAACACATGTTCTCCTCCTTGTGTATATTGTAAGGATAGAGATGGTGTCTTACCTGATAACCTTGTATTTTCCCCAGTGCTTAGAACAGTGCTTGACACATAGTAAGCTTTAGAAATCCCCTTGTTATTACTACCTGTCTTGAGCTCTGTTGGGCAAGGATAACAGCAGTACATGGCAAAGAAAGCTTCCCAGGCCCCTCTCAGATTACCCCTTCCATGGGTTTGCAGTAGAGCTGAAAGGCCAAGGCTGGTAACATCGTTCACATTTCCAGTTAGTATTAAAGCCTTTTTTCTAGTCACTGGGAGGTCCCTCAGGGCAGTGAGGGCCTCTACTAGTTGGGGGCAGGTGAAGGAGGGGAGAGA